>NC_045426.1:528630317-528930317 GCF_902635505.1 Sarcophilus harrisii | reverse complement strand
TAGAAATCTTTCTTTCCAGTCTTTTTATACCTTATTCCCTGCCACATACTCTTCTATCCAGTAGCAATGGCCTTTTTGATGTTCCATGAATAAGACAATCAATCTCTTGGCCAGAGGTTTTTTTTTTCTGGCTATCTCATGTACCTGTAATGCTTTCCCTTAAAGACTCTCATCTCTGCCTATTGCCTTCTCTGACTTCCTTTTAAAAGTCCTAACCAAAATCCCATCCTGTACAGGACAACTTGCCTCTCTAATGCTTTTCTTCTTTTGATTATTTCCTATATATTCAGTATAAATTGTTTGTACATATTTGTTTGCTTGTTGTCTCTCCCTTTAGATAATGTGCTCCTTGAGGGCAGGGACTGCCTTTTGCCTCTTTTTGTATCCCTAGCACTTAGCATAGTCTCTGGCACTTAGAAGGTATTTAATAAATATTACTACCATGTCCAGGTCAAGGGGCAAAGCTTGTTTACAATGCTATAAGGTGGACAAAGTTCCTAATGAATTAAGAGTTAATAAGGGAGGAGGTAGGATCTTTTATGTGAAAGGACCTAGAGCAGAGGGTGCTAACAATGCTAATTGTGTATATCAACATATCAAATGGTGATTGTAATCATCCTGTTTGTTCAAGACAGCCTCAGCACCTGATGTTTGCAGCTTAATCTCCACACTGCAAAAGGTAACAATGGGCATCAAAAACTGTACAAGTCTGTACAAGGTGACTTCACAGGGTCAGCTTGCTCCTCGTGGGGCTCACTTAGATACTGGGTCTTTTCCTGGAGTCCATCACCCTATCAATACTGTCCACAGATCAATGAGCCTGCCTTTCTGCTACTCTGGGCTCACAACTGGGTCAGTCGCTCAAGACTTCCTCATAATCTGACTTCTCTCATCAAGAGTTACGGACATAAATGCATGAGTGAGGCTCTCTGCCCACCAAGGTTTCAGTCCTAGACTTCTCAGGGGAACATAGGGAGGAATGAGGGCTCCTTCATATTGCTCAGGTCTGGTGCCTTTTGGATGTACCCCAATCCTCACTGATAACCAGGAACAAACAGTCTTTATCATGTGGAACTAGTCACAAAATTTCTATGAATGCTCAAAATTGAGATGCAGGGACCTTACATTATATGCTATCATACCTGTCCATCAACAGACTTCTCAGCTTCTTCCATGTGGAGATTGCATAAGGCAACCACACTAAGTCTGCCCACCAGTCCCTTTTTTGCACTGATTATAAGTACAATTATAACAGCTTTAAAGTCCCAAGTGGCCTCTGCCACTAAGCTGAAAAGTAAACTTCCCAGCCAATTAAAATCTGTGTTGTTCAACAGCCAAAGGCTTCCCAGTTGGCATTCTATGCATGCAATTAAAGACATACTTGCAGAACAATTAAGATTAATCTTGTCTTTTATCTAGAGAATATCAGATTTAAAATATTATTGGAATAGTAAATTATAGTTTGAAAGAAGGCACAGAACATTAGATTTAAACCTTTTTCCTTTTAGGTAGAAAAAGTAGAAGGAAGAGAAATTTTAAAAGGAAAAAGGAGACACTCCATCAATAGTCTGAATTTTTGGCCAAGAGAAAGTTCACTAACAATCAGATTCACCCTCCCACCCTAGTCACTGCTATTCTATTTCTTTCTAATTGAAGAAGATAATTATTATCTTGGTGGAATCTGAGTATGCTTGATATCATTTTTCTTTACCTCTTCTATCCATCTTTCTGTGCATTTCTCTAGGCTGGGGAAGACAATTTTATCTCTTTGAGACATGGGAATACATCTCTTGTGGAAGCTTAGCAAAAGGAACAATTGCCTTTTAAGGCATTATGTTCAGGATTGTAATTAATTTTCAACAATGATTTCTTGAGTTTCTATCCAAATTAGAGCCATTCTCTTAAAGATCTTCATTATTTGCTGGTTTCCTTACAGAAAGGGAAAGGAGGACTAAGTTATTTACAATTCTTTTGTCAAGCCAACAAGTAGCAAATACTCTTCCATTTTCTTAAGATTTTTCTAACCCCAAAGATACCAAGATAACCGCCAAAAACAAAAAAACAAAAAACACAAAACACTGTGTCACCAGATTTAGGAGTTCTAAGGAAGGGATTTATACAAGAATCAAACCATGTGACACCATTTTCATTCCCTTATATTCAGGGTCCCTTTTGTTTTCTTATTCTCTACAGAAACTAAGCATTAGTTGTTCCATCTTTTTTTTTTTTTTTTTTTTTTTTCCCAATTTATTTATTTATTTATTTATTTATTTTTATTTAATAGCCTTTTATTTACAGGATATATACATGGGTAACTTTACAGGATTAACAATTGCCAAACCTCTTGTTCCAATTTTTCACCTCTTACCCCCCCACCCCCTCCCCTAGATGGCAGGATGACCAGTAGATGTTAAATATATTAAAATATAACTTAGATACACAATAAGTATACATGACCAAAACATTATTTTGCTGTACAAAAAGAATCAGACTCTGAATTATTGTACAATTAGTTGTTCCATCTTTCAGACTGGTAATGTTATTTGTAGCAATATATTCATTTAAGCAGAATTTTATTTACACAAAATAATTAGTATTACTCTTCTTTAATTATAACATATTCAACACTATTCTATATCACTGTTTTCCTAACAAAACATAAGCGTTTCAGTATCTTACTCTATTAGCACCTAATTCTCTGTGGCCTGCCATAATGAACATCAAAAACAGGAATACAGCTCAGGATTAGACACTAGGGGCTGAGAATGATTTAATGTATGAATTCCAGAGGAATTCCTTTTAATGCAGGAATCTTGGAATCTTCCTGGCCAAGGAAATGAATATGTAATGCTCATTCAGGTATCCTAGTAAGAAGACAGAGCATATTTTGAGCAGTGAGGGAGCTTCTTTCCTTGAAATGATTAAGCAATACCTCTTAAATGGGCAAGAACTCATAAAACTGAAGTACTGGTGTCAAGATGATGAAGCAGAGGCAACAACCCAAATGAATTGTCAATATTCCCCTCCAAACAGCTTCAAAATGGGTCAGTCGCTCAAGACTTCCTCATAATCTGACTTCTCTGATCAAGAGTTACGGACATAAATGCATGAGTGAGGCTCACTATGAGTGTCATACACACACACAAACTACTGAAGAAAATAATATTTAAAACACCAGAATTGGCCAAGTAGGAAAAGAAGTACAAAAGTTCATGAAAAATCATTTTTTTAATATTAGAATTGAACAAGTAGAAGTAAATTACTCTACGGGACAGCAGGAAACAAAACAAAGTAAAAAAAAATGGGAAAAAAAAGAAGAAAATATGAAAAATCTTATCAGAAAAACAACTAACCTGGGAAATGAGGAAAAATAATTTTAAATTACTGGGCAACCAGAAAACCATGATATATATTTTAAAAAAAGAGGCCAGGGAAGGGGCTAGCATCATCTTTCAAGAAATTACCAAGGAAAATGCTCTAAAAATAGAAGCTAAAATAGAAATTGAAAGAATCCATTGTTCACCTTCTAATAAAGATTTTAATGAAAACTACCAGGAATATTATAGTAAAATTCCAGAGCTTCCAATACAAGCTGAAAATATTGCAAGCATCCCAAAAGAAATACTCAAACATTATGGAGTCACAATCAGGATCACATAAAACTTAGCAGCTTTCACATTAAAAAAGCAGAGGGCTTCAAATATGATATGCTGGAAGGCAAAGGAGTTAGGATTACAACCAAAAATCACTCATTCAGAAAACTGAGTATAATCTTTCAAGGGAAAAGATGGATATTTAATAAAATAGAAGAGTATCCTTATTATTATACATTCTGAACATTAAGCATCCTACATAGTAAGCATTCTCGATGAAAAGATCAGAGCTAAGTAGAAAATTTGACTTTTAAAAAGAAAATTCAAGAGAAGCATAAAAGGATAAACATGAAAAAGTTAACATAAAGACTTAATATAGTTAGGTTGTTTATATTCTTATATGGGAACATGATGCATATAATAAGTTATAGGAGGAAATAGACAATAAAACTATAGTACTTGGGGAATCTCAACTTTCCTCTTCCAGGACTACATAAATCTAAATATAAAATAAATAAGAAAAAAGTTAGTGAACTGAATAGAGTTTTTAAGAAGTTTTATATGATAGACCTCTGAAGAAAACTGAATGGGAGTAGAAAGGACTGTACTTTTTTTCTCTGCTGTACATGGTGTTTAAAGAAATTGACCATATATTAGGGCATAAAAACCTCAGAAACAAAAACAAAAAAATAAAAACATTCAATACATCCTCTTCAGACCATAATACAATAAAAATTCTATCTAACAAATGGACATGCAAACATAAATTAAAAATTAGTAGGAAACTAAGTAATTAAACACTAAAGAATGAGTGAGTCAAAGAACAAATCATAAAAACAATCAATAATTTCATTAAAGAGAATAACAACAATGAGACAGCATGCCAAAATTTGTGCCATGTGGCCAAAGAAGTACTTTGTGGGAAATTTATATTTCTAAATACTTATATGAATAAAATGGAGAAAGAGAAATATCAATGAATGTAGCATCAGGAAAACCTGGAAGAGAACAAATTAAAAATCCCTAATTAAACACCAAAATAGAAATCCTGAAAATCAAAAAGATTTTCTTCAAAAAGCGGTTAACAGCTTCATAATAATCAAGGCCTATAGCAATCTAGTATTTGATAAACCCCCAAACTCCAGTTTCTGGAATTCACTATTTGATAAAAATTACTGGGAAAACAGAAAACTATGTCAGAATCTCGGCCCAGACCTACATCTTATACCCCATACTAAAATAAGGTCAAAATGGGTACATGTTTTGGGCATAACGGATGATACATAAATTAGGAGAACAAGGGATAATTTATTTATCAGATCTTTGGAGAAGGGGGGAATTTATGACTAAAGAAGAACTAGAGAACATTATAAAAAGCAAAATGGACAACTTTATAATCACATTAAATTAAAAAAGGTTTTGCACAAACAAAATCAACAGAAACAAGATTAAAAGGGAAGTACAAAGCTGGGATAAAAAAAACTTCGCAGCCAGTGTTTTTATATCAAGTTTATAAGAATATAAGTCATTTCCCAATTGATAAATGATCAAAGGATATGAACAGACAATTTTCAGATAAAAAAATTAAAACTATCTATAATTATATGAAAAAATGCTCTAATTAATTAGAGCATTATTGCTTTCATTAATGCATTATTTATTTATTAGAGAAATGAAAATTAAAACAATTCTGAGCTACCACCTCACACTTCTCAGATTGGTCAAGATAACTGGAAAAGATAATGATAAATTTTGGAGGTTATGTGGGAAAACTGGGACACTGATACATTGTTGGTAGAGTTGTGAAACGATCCAGCCATTCTGGAGGGCAATTTGGAACTAAGGCCAAAGGGCTATGAAACTGTGCATACCCTTTGACCCAGCTGTGCCATTATTGGTTCTGTATCCCAAGAAAATCATAAAGGAAGAAAAAGGACCCACATGTGCAAAAATGTTTGTTGCCTTCCATTTTGTGGTAGCAAAGAAATGGAAAATGAGTAGATGCCCATCGATTGGGGAAAGGCTGAACAAGTTGTGATATATGAAGGTAATGGAATATTATTGTTCCATGAAAATAACGGACAAGCTGATTTTAGAAAGGCCTAGAAAGATTTACATGAACTGATGCTGGGCAAAACAAGTAGAACCAGGAATACATAGTACAACAATAGTAAGAATATGTGGTGATCAACTATGAAAGACCTGATTCTTTTCAGGTATTCGATGAGCCTAAAGCAATCCCAATAGACAGAAAATGTTATCTACGTCCAGAAAAAAGAATTAAGGAGAATGAATGTTCACTTCTTTTTTCTGTTTGTTTGTTTTTTATAATCTCTCCCATGGTTTTTCCCTTTTGCTCTGATTTTTCTTTCCCAACATGATTCATAAAGCAATGTGTATTAAAAATAAATACATTTACTAGGAAAAAGTGATTAACAAAATTGAAATTAAAAAATAACAACAATAAAACATTGGATTAGTAAATAAAACTAGCAGTTGGTTTTTATGAAAACCAATAAAAAACAAACCATTTGTTGAATTGATTTTTAAAAAAATTACCAACATCAAAAATGAAAATGATAAATGAATCACCAATGAAGAAGATATCCAAACATTTATTAGGAGCTGTTTTTTGCTCAATTACATGTAAATTAACTTGACATTCTAAGTAAAAAGGAATGAATATTTACAAAAATATAAATTGCCCAGATCAACAAAAAAGAAAATATAATATTTAAAGAACTCATAGGATTGGCCTAGTCTGGATGTTATATGATTTCCCCCCCCTAAATTCCAATGTCAAAGAGTAAGAAAATATGGAAAAATATGTAAAATTAAAGAAAAGCAATATTATGGTTCTTTGGTTTTATCATTACTTTCCATATTACTGCTTAATCACATCTAAAAACATTCTACAGATAAGCACTTAAAGGGGTCAAACAGTTCCACAATAATTTTATTTATGAAGCATCACCCAGATAAAATTTCTTCTTCATGGATTTAACAAAATGTTTTTATTCAAGAGAAGAAATGGGTTGTATTTAACGAGGCAGTAAATTCACTTTTCAATGAACCTGACTTATAAAGTTCAGAAAATCAAAGAATCTCAGTTTTGAAAATACTACCAAGCATTTCTAGTCTGGTTTACATTGGAACAACAATGCCCTTGATAAATATTAAGCACTTACTATGTGCCAATAACTGCTAAATGCTAGAGAGACAAATAAGGAAAAACAAAAACCAGTCCCTGCCCTCAAGGAGTTGACAGCCAAATGTCTATAACACTCACAAGACATTGTCAGTCAGTTACCTCTTTAAGACTTTGTGTGATAGAGAAAGATATACTTTCCAAAGTCTTTTACAATAAAGCTGTTATTCTTTTGATCATATGCTGATTATCATGCTTTGTCCTGAACTTAACTAGTACAGAAGAATTTATTTACTCATTTTTACAAAGGGTATCAATAAAATAAAATGATTAAACATCAGTAATAAGAAGGCCTCTAAAGGAAATCTAATGAAAAGAATTGTGACAATATCTATAAAAAATATTTACTGCTTTTGGAGAATCTTTTGTTCATTCAATAAATATTTATATATCATTTACTATGTGTTTCATACACATAACAGTGTATGAAAGATAAAAATGAAACATTCTCTCCCTCAAGAAGCTTATATACTATTGGGAAGATCAACATTTATACAAATAACTAAATGCAAAATACAAAATAAATTTTAAAAAGTCATTTCCAGGAGATGGGAAAAATAATAATAAGAAATATTAATAATTGGGGAGTGAGGGATAGGGTCATTAAGACATTCCAAATCTGACAATTATGTAAGGCAGGAAAAAAAAAGAGCATCTCAATTGAATCTGTACTTCTTTGGTGTGTTCCTGTTTCATTACAATACAGTCCAATTTCAAATCGGCTATGCTGGTTCTAGAACCTCAAGGACTCAATGACCTGAGTATAACAAAAGAGCAGAGCAAGTTAGTATCTCTGCAATGTTTCTATTCTTCCATTTTTCCAATTACATTCCCAGATTGGGAATTAGGTTACATATTTCTAAACTGTGCCAAGAATTCACTGTGTGGTCTTCAGGAAATAACAGAATTACAGAAAAATCCTACAATATTAGAGCTAAAGCAAACCTTAAAAATCAACTGATCAATTATGTAACTTCAGTTTCCTCATCCATAAATGGGAAAAGTAATATAGGATTTTAAGGCCCAATTATAATTATATGTGTAAAGCATTTTTTTTTAAATCTTAAAGCACAATTCAAAATATCAGTGGCAATTATTATTCTTATTGCTGTTGTGATGGTTGTTATTTTTCAATGTAATGAGGATCAAGTTATGAAAATTTTAAAGTACAAACTGCTAGATTCTGTGCACATTGAAGGTATTGTTATTAGTCTTTTTCTTCCTCTTCTTGTTACTTTTTTAACTTCCCACACAGTAAGAGCTATCAGCAGTCAGGCCACGTTCTAGGGTAACCAAGCATAAATCTGGCTAGGTAGGCAAATGTGTAAAGGAGTCAGAGGAAAGGAGTCCTTCTATCTTACGTACCCAAAGGCCTACGTTTCTTGGGCCATGGTGAGTGAGGGAGCGGGGGAAAAGTGTGGGGGGGAAATGGGGAGCAATAGGGGAGAAGGACTGAGTCCAATAGGTGGGAATTTATAGAAACCATTTTCTTCCACACAAATTCTAGTATTTCAGAAGCAAAATAGACCCTATCAGTTTTCTGGATGAAGAGTAGTGACCTTTGGGTCTTCGTGACCCTGACTAAATCTCACTCCTTAAATTGGTGAGTTTTATGAATGTTTGCTGCTTTTCTGTGACCAGAACATTTGGCTGCCTCTCTTCTTTAATCAATGTGACAGACTAAAGAGGTCTCTATAGCACAATGGAAACTGCATCATTGAAATGCTAATGTAGACGCAATCCATTATGAATATTTTAAGGAGAGGCTTTTCAAATGGAATCTTTAAACCTATGCAACTTAGGAGGAAACTACAGTCTAAGACTAGGGAACATTTGTTTGTCTATCCAGTTTAATATTTTCCATTTTCAATGTGCTCCTTTCTGACACTGAAATAGAAGAGTAGAATTTAAACTACATACATTTATCTAATCCAGTAATCTTGGTGATAAAATCCCTGAATTCGCTTGTGAGTTTTTCAATCACTGCAAATTCCTGAAAGATTAGAAGCTATTGTTATATGAGCTATGTAAAATTTAAAAAAAAAAAAAAAAAGATGGGGGGGGTAAAAATATCAAGAAATTGGCCATTTTTACATCACGTTTTTCAGATTATTCAGATTAATTGAAAATAAAAAGGAATGCTTAGCTAATTTAATCACAGGTTCATATGTGACCCATTTGAATAGGCCCAGAGACTGAGGGTGGATGGGAAGAAGGAAGAAGGATATTTTTGAAACCTATCAGAAAATGGTGCTCTCCATTAACACCTCTTGGGATCCCTAAAATCTTTCAGGGTTCTGTGAGGTCAATACATTTATAATAATACTAAGATGCTTAAATTTCTAATGTGGTAAATATATGCAGATATGACTCACATAAACAAAAGCTCTTTGAGGATGCTCAATAATTTTCAAGAATACAAAGGAGTCCTTAAGACAAAAAGTTTGAGAACTGTCAATTTAATCAAACAAAACAAAATTGGGAAGAAATGTCAAAGTGTTACTTATAACATGAATATGATGTCCTTGCCATATTGAGTACTGTTACTCTACTGCAGAGGCTTGACCCATCTATCTCAGTAATTAGTATATTCATATAAATAAGGTCACAACCCAGCCATCCAGGGCCATAGTAATGGAAATATTTTCTCATGTTTAGATGTCCACATTCCAATACAAGTTCCCTCCTTCCATCCCAGATAATTATATTGTTATGCATCTCAATTATTATTTCTGGGGCTCCATGGGTAGAAAATTGGGCTGCAGATTTACTCCATGAGCATGAACAGATTCACAGATTCATAGAAAGAACCTGGAATATTAGTATGGGGAGCAGTCTTAGAAGTCATCTTGGATGATAGTAATAATAAATACATCCTTTACCTATTTCACAAGGTTGTTCTGATGTTCAATAAGATTATCAGTGTGAAAGTGATATGTAAGTGATCATTATTTCTAGGATCAAAATTCTTGCATTTGATGCTGGGGCAAATATACAGTGTTTATTTTCAATAGGGAAAAATCTGGCACACAGCCTGGCAATTTTCAGATAAAAATACCTGCCTTTACTATTGACTGTGGAGTCTTTTCACTTGGAAAGTAATTAAGATAATTTTTCATAAACAGACAAAATCTCCTATTTTGTGCTCCCTCACCCATGTCCTCCTTTCTTGTCCATTATATGTTCTCTCTGAAAGTGTGGCTAAAGCAATAGTGTGGAAGGAAGTGGATCAGGACAAGTTAACTTTTCAAAAGCACTTATTAAATGCCTTCTCTGTACCAAACACTGTGCTAAACAAAAAAAGACAAAAGATAATTGTTGATTTCAAGAAGCTCCCAATCTAATGGGAGAGACTATGTATAAACAAGATATACACTAAATAAATTGAAGATTATCAACAGAGAGAAAGTATTTAAGAAGGATCTGGAAAAAGACTGTTGTAAAATGTGGGATTATACTCGGGAAATGAAAGAAGCAGGAGACAGAAGCAGGAGGATATTGACAATGAAAATGCCTTCAGCTGAGAAATGGGGTATCTAGTGCAATAAACAGCAAAGAACCATTTCCTTGGATCACAGACTATATAGGGGGAGAGGTGAAGGAGGAGTGAGAAGAGTGATAAGGTACTAAACGACTGGAAAGATAGGAAGGGCCACTTTGTGAAAGGCTTGAAGTTGCATGATAGCTAAGTGGAGGATGGATTGGAGTGAGGAGACACTTATAGCAGGGAGACCAAGCATCAGGCTATTGCATTAGTTCAGTCAGAAGGTGAGAAGAACCTGTACCAGAGTGGTAGCAAATGTCAGAAGAGAGAAGGATGTATTTTTGCAGAAATTTAACAAAGAGCAGACTGAAGCAGTTCTCTGATCAGATATCTTTATTAGTAGGGGCATGCAGCCAAGAACAAAGGGGTCTTTTGGCCGTGCCTCCATTTGCATCAAAGAATCAGAGCAAAAGACACAGTGCCTTTAATACCTAGGTGCATCTTCCGTCTGATTGACTTCCCTGGTAATCCCAATGGGTGGGCACTTTAATGAGAAAGTGGGATAAGAGTTCTTGGCTCCTCTCCAGTATTTTGGAAAGGGGGAGGCCTAATTCTCAAGTGGGTGGATCAGTCTACAACTAGGGCTTTCAGATTTGGCTGACTACCACCTAAGGAATGGAATGTTAGCTCATTTATGAAACCCAGCTTGCCTCTACCAAATTTGACCAGAAAAATCATAAGCTGTCTCAATCAGGTTCTTACTAGCTTGATCTCCTTTTTTTAGACCGGGTCACCCCAAATTTTGATGAAGGGAATTACAAGAACAAAGGCACATGTCTGCCACTTTAGTTTTCTCCCTTCAACCCGACCTTATACAAAATTAAGGATCCCTGCCCACTAGATACCTTGGAGGTTATGAATGATAAACACATTATTCAGCACATTCTTCAGAGATTGCCTGGCTTTTTCAGGACTGAGGTTTTGACAAAAATAGGAGAATAAAGGATGGATCACTAATTTCCCTCAGGTGCTTAATAAATGTTTATAGACTGACTGAGGGGTGGTCAGGCAAATAGAAATAGGAGAGAGTATTAAGGAAAAGAGGATGAGCAACAAAACCAAAGGATGAACACAGAGGTCTAGAAAGATAAAGTCTGAGAAAAGATCCCTAGATTTGGCAATTAAGAGATCAATGGGTCTCTTAATGAATCTCTTTGGAGAGAACAGTTTCAGTTAAATGAGATCAGAAGACTGACAGCCGAGTCAAGAAGAGCTTGCAAGGAAAGGAAATAAAGGCATCAATTGTAGATGGCCTTCTCAATGAATATAGGCACAAAAGGAAAGAAAGATAGGATGATAGGTAATGGAGATATATGGATCAAGTGGGACTTTTTTGGGGGGGGAGATGAGATAGATATTGGCAAGTTTGTAAGTAGTAAAGATGAGTCAGTAGACAGGGAGAGATTAAAGATAAGTAAGAGAGTGGGGATGACAAAGGAGATAATCTGCTGCAGAAGACAGGATGGAATGGATCACTTGTTAATGGGGGGGGCGGTGCCAACAAGGAGAAGGAATACCTCTTCCTTTGAAACAGGGGTGAATGGCAAAGTGCAATTGAATGATAGGAGATAAAGCAGAGGGGAAAACAAGAAATATTCTGTGAATGGCTACATTGAAGCTTTATCTTTGCTCTAGTAGTAGGGAGCGCATTTCAGAGAGTGAAATTACATATTTTCCCATTCTCATGTCCCCCAAGGCTAACTTAGTTGCATTTTCCCTTGGAAATCCTAGGAGTGTCCCTAAGGAATTATGGGATTTTCTCTAATGCTATCGATTACAACCCCATATTAGTGTATTCTCCTGTTGAATCAATTACCAGTAAGAGTTTCTCTTTTTAATTACATTTTAAGTCAATGGTTAGCACTCTAGTTACTTAAGCCAGAGGCATCAAACTTGAGGCAGCTGACTGCTACTCAAGACTGGTTCAAATATAGTTTATGTTTAACATAACAGATAAAATACAATACAACATAGGTAATGTTAATTTTTGTTTTACTAAATCAATAGGAGCCTGAAGGGATTCCTTTGACCCAACTAATCTAATCTATTCATACCCATTAGTTTTTTACAAACTTTACAAAGGATGATTTATAGAAGTGTGGCAAAAACAAATGTACAAACTTCAAGGCACTCTCACTTATTCTATCTCCAATCCCTGGAGAGAGTAGAAAGGACTTGAAGCGGTTGCCACATTCACTTCTCCAGGTGACATAATCAATTCCCTCTTTTACAAAATCCTTGGTTGTGTCAATCCAAAGCTGGGCTGGGTTGACCAGATTTTTGGGATTTTGTTTCTCCTGGTCTCAGCTACCTGAGCATGATCTCCAGTTCCTGAACTCCTTTTGCTTTCCTAACCTTTTGAAGCTCACAAGATCATAGCTTAGTCCATTCCATCTCCGATACTTCTTTATCTAAGTTAGGAAAGAATATACACAATAAAGACAGAAAGAACAGCAGGGTCATTTTTACATGGCTATATGTCAACACATGTGGGGAGAACAGGCCTCTAGCTCTTTCCCTACCTAGAGGCTTAGAGTACTTGTTGCCTTTTTATTCATATGCAACCAGGCTAGAAAAATGAAAAAGGTCAAATGACCAGAACCTTTCTTTGCAAATTCAAATGAAAAGCCTTTCCTCTGTCCTTGCAGCAGCAAATAGGAAATAACGAAAAATTTCATGTGCAATTAATCACTAAACATTTATTTAATGCCCACTATGTGCCAGGAAAGGGACCCTTATGTGCAAAAATGTTTGTGGCAGCCCTTTTTGCAGTGGCAAGAAACTGGAAACTGAGTGGAGCTCATCAGTTGGAGAATGGCTGAATAAATTGTGGTATATGAATATTATGGAATATTATTGTTCCATAAGAAATGAGCAGTAGGATGATTTCAGAGAGGCCTGGAGAGACCTACATGAACTAATGCTGAGTGAAATGAGCAGAACCAGGAGATCTTTATACATGACAACAACAAGACTACATGATGATCAATTGTGATGGATGTGGATCTCTTCAACAATGAGATGATTCAGACCAGTTCCAATGGTCTTGTGTTCAAAAAAGTCATCTAACACTCAGAGAGAGAACTGTGGGAACTGAGTGTGGTTCATATCATAGCATTCTCACTCTTTCTGTTGTTTTTTGCTTGCATTTTATTTTCTTCATTTTCTTTTCTGGATTGATTTGATTTTTCTTGTGCAGCAAGATAATTGTATAAATATGTATGCATACATTGTATTTAATATATATTTCTATTCTGTTTAACATATATTGTACTATTTGCCATCTAGGTAAGGTGGGTGGGAGAAGGAGGAGGGGGAAACGAACACAAGGTTTTGCAAGGGCTAATATTGCAGAATATCTAGGCATATATTTTGAAAAATAAAAAGCTTTAATAAATTTTTTAAAAAAGAAATGTTGGCTTTCATCTTTCTCCTATGTTATTGTTTTCGTTGTTCTTCCTTCATTCTTGTGGAGGACCAATGACATCAAGAAGATGCCATCTTAACTTATGAATGAATTGGATTTAGGTGAGGCAGAGCTGTGCAAAGTCATTAGCTTACTCTCTTCTCCAGAGTCAGGGGCAAGTACATGAGGACAATTGAACTTAGTGATGTCTAAGGTCCCTTCCCACTCATGATCCATGTTGGTTTTTGTTTGTTGGTTTAATGAGACGATTTGTATTTATACTTTTAGGGAAAAGCAAATCATTTCCTGCAGAAATCATTGAAATGATAGAATTGTTAGGATTGTTTGTCTTCTGAAAGTGATATCTCAAATAGCCAGCAATTACATATAGAGATCAAATAAGTGACAAATAAATCATACACACTCCCCCCACTTCTAACTACAGTATATTCTTAATACTTATCTTCATAGTCACTCTCTTCTGC
Source organism: Sarcophilus harrisii (assembly GCF_902635505.1). Lineage (NCBI taxonomy): Eukaryota > Metazoa > Chordata > Mammalia > Dasyuromorphia > Dasyuridae > Sarcophilus > Sarcophilus harrisii. The sequence continues at coordinate 528,916,081 of NC_045426.1, read as the reverse complement.
CTTTATATTTACACTGATTCTACTTGTAAAACTTGTTTTGTCATTCTCTGTAGCGATCATCAGACCATGGAACTCATATCAATTGTGGCTGCACCTGTTGCTTTTCATTTGCTTTTTTGCAACCTGAGGCTCTTCAAAATATCTAGTTTTCATATTAGAATAATGACATTATGTAAGATACTACAGGAGTCATGGAGCTCTTTAAAGGAATTCTAAAATGTGGTTTCAGAGCGGAACAATAAACAGGCATTTTGTCCTGGAATGAGATATTTTTGTGGTACGATAAAAAGAGCTAACATTTATCGAGCATTTTACTAGGCATCAGGCACTGTGCTGAGCAATTTATAAATATCATCTCATTTGTTTCTCACAACAACTCTAGGAGGTATATGCTATTATTATCCCTCATTTTACAACTAAGGAAACTGAGGTAAAAAGAAGTGAAGTGATTTGCTCAGGGTCACTTAGCTAATAAGTATCTGAGTTAGGTTTTAAACTCAGACCTTCCTGACTTGAGCTTGGTGCTCTATCCTTTGTGTCTTTAAATATGTAAATAACTGGGGAGGGGGGTGTATGAGAGAATGGGGGGGGGAGGAAGGGAGGGAGGGATGGAAGAAGAAAGAGGGAGAGAGAGAGAGAGAAACAGAGAGAGAAAGAGAGAGACAGAGAGACAGACAGAGAGACAGCGAGAGACAGAGACAGCGAGACAAAGAGAGACAGAGAGAGAGAGAGAAAGAGAGAAGAGAGAGAGAGAAAAGAGAGACAGAGAAAGAGAAAAGAGACAGAGAAAGAAATAAAGAGACAGAGACAGAGAAAGAGAGACAGAGACAGAGAGAGAGAGACAGACAGACAGAGAGAGACAGAGAGACAGAGACAGAGAGAGAGAGACAGAGACAGAGACAGTGAGACAAAGAGAGACAGAGACAGAGAGAGAGAAAGAGAGACAGAGACAGAGAGAGACAGACAGACAGACAGACAGAGACAGAGAGAGAGACAGAGATAGAGAGAGAGAGACAGAGACAGAGAGAGACAGAGACAGAGAGAAACAGACAGACAGAGACAGAGAGAGAGACAAACAGAGAGACAGAGCAAGAGACAGAGAGAGAGAGAGACAGAGACACAGAGAGAGATTACTATTGTCAAATTCCATTATGTTTTTAACTTACTTTTCCTATCATGCTATTATTAACAAAATGGAACTAGCCTCTAACCTGTGGGTAGTAGGAGTCAAGCAGAGCAGAACTGAGAAAGAAGAGTCAAGAATCAAACAGAAGTTAATTTCAAAGTGAGGGAAACAGCTTGCAAACAAGGATAAAGACACATGTGCCAGAGTCCCACCCGTAATGGGAGGACCTGAGGTAGTGTGGGAAGATCTAAGTACTTATGCCAATGGCTACAAAGTGAGCTGTAGCCCTGACAATGAAGGAGTTACAGTAACAGTGTGACAAATTTGATTCATAGCAGGGCTTCATGATCAGAAACAATTCTGAGATTTTGCTGTGGCTGAGATCCTCCAGAGGATGAGTGCAAAGGTTAGTTGTTATAACAACCTCAGGTACAGCCTGCCTGCTGATTCTTAGCTCTGAAAAACAAGGTGTCTCCTAATATGTTGTTATTATTATCCCCTATATTTAATAGTTTGCAGGGCTTTTGACCATAATAATAGCCAGTGTTTGTACATTGCTTCAAAGTTTTTATTTGATAGGGTCACACAGTTATAAGAGTTTCAGGCAAAATGTGAATTCAAGGTATCCACAACTCTCCAATTTTCTACCAGGTTGCTGCTCTATTCTTTGCATATAAATATAGTTTGTACAAATTTAAACTACAGGTCAAAGATTTATATAATTGTAAATTCCATGAGTTTCAGAAGGACCATATATGGCTTAATCTTCATGTGGTAACACAGGAGAATCTCAACAAATAGTTCTTGAATAAATGAATTTGTTTTGATCCATTCCTGCTTTTTCATCCTATTTTTTTAATTATTATTATTATCCATAGTATGCTTGGTCAAATAGTGTTAACATGCAGTGGAATTTAACCTGCCACCTTTGCCTCATTAACACCTTACTCTAATGAGCAGAGGTAAAAGAGCCTCCAGCTTTACTCACAAATGACTTCCTTTTCTAACTGTCCTTTTCCTTACCAGCAGCTCAGGCATTATGCCAAGAAATGATAATTCAACTGTATTTCTAATCATAAACAAAAAATATTATTACTTTTGTAGTTACTTAATTATTAACATTTATTAAAAGTTCCTGAAGTACAGAAATATGACATTGTCCTCATATCTAAAGAATTGTCATCGGAAATAAATTGTTTTTAATTTCAAATGTTTAAATATTGCTCTATCATTTTCATTGTAAATTGTCATAGATAATAAACACTGCCAGTGGGATGGCTAGGAAAGCTCAGAGTATTTGGTCTTTGGAGAGCATAATTTAAGCAGCAAGAGGAAAGTGGGGGTAGTGAGTCAATAACGACTCACCACCAAGTTTTTGCAACCATACTTTATAACTGCTGACTGTACAGAGCAGATGCCTGTTTAGGGGGTTTCCTTTTCATACTTCCCTTTTTCCTTGGCAGACCCCATCAGAATAAGTCATGAATCATGATGTGGGAGCAGGACAGAGGAGAGAAAGGAAAGAAGGGGGAAAATAGGCATTTAAAAAGCTAAGAAATTCAGATTTTTTCATAGAGAGTAAAACCTCCCCTTAATTTCATTAGGTAGAAGGCCTTACTTTAAGGAGACTAAGTGTGGTCAGAAGGTATACTGAGTACTTTTCAACCTAATGAGCAGTAAAACTACCGCTTTCGGTTTCCTATCCTTTATTCATCTCTCGGAGATTTGTCAGTAATGTCATAGCCAGAGGGCATGCAAAAAAAAGCAGCTGGGAGGCTTGGCTAAACCTCAGATGGGATTGCATTCTTGTATTTATCTAAAGCGCCAAAGGAACTTAATTCTTGTCTGTGTGTGTACATGTGCATGTATGTAGGGAATGTATGTACATGTGTATATGTATGGAAATGTATGTGTATGTGGAGAGACAGAAAGTTTAAAGAGAGACAGACTGAGACAGAGTGTAGTTAATGTTGAATATTGAAAATATGACAGAATGCCATATTTCAGGGATCTCCTCAGCTGGCAGATTGAGGTGAATCTGTAAACCTTTATTCTTCTTTCTTCCTTCTTTCTTCTTCTTCCTCTTCCTCTTATTCTTTCTTCTGCAATTTTAATGAATCTTCTATAGAAATGAGAAAAATCAGGCATTTAACATCTATCTCTCACCAAATAAGCCCCAACTTTAATTTTTCTAATTGCTCTTGCGATTCTATTTCTTGTGTGAGTAATCATGTGCTGGGGCCACAATTCAATTCAATAAATATTTGTCAAGCACTTACTTTATGTAAATTTTTGTAGTTGGCACTGTGGTTTGAGTTATTAATTGTAGTATGCTTTCTAGAGCCCCCAAATTGGGGTGCCAAAATGTACTATGCTTTCAGAGCCCCCATGCTGAGGTGCCAAACTATACCTTCTGGACTAATTCTCTGGAGGATCTCAGGTCCAGCCCGAGTGTTTGGTCTTAGTGGAGGAATGAAAGAGGCAGAAGACTCATGAGGATGTTCAAAGATGGAGTCCTCTCAGCCCTTAAATACCTTAGTAGGATTACATCACTATAGCACACTGAACATGTGCCAACTATAGAACCATTACATCACCATATTACCACAGCACACTGTGCAAGTATTAACTGTAAGCACCCTGCTATTGATATGTAAATGCATCTTTATAGTAAGTATCCCTTGCTCCAAGTAGAACAGTGGTCACGCCCACCCTGATTTCTTAGGAAGGGTGAGAGCCCTTAGGGAAAATGGGGAGCCAATCCAGATTTTGTCAGCAGGTTACCTTGGGGTTGAAGGGTCTTGTTCCTTACCCAGAGTTCCCCCACTATCTGCAGCCCTCTACACTCAACATAACTAATCCATTGTTTTTCAGTCATTTTTCAATCATATCTGATTCTTCCTGACCCCATTTGGGATTTTCTTAACAAAGATACTGGAGTGATTTGCCATTTCCTTTTCCAGCTCATTTGACAGATGAGGAAATTAAGGCACATAGATCCCAGGATCACACAGCTAGTAACTGTTTGAGGCTATTTTTAAACTCAGGAAGATGAGTCTTCCTGACTCCAGACTCAGCCCTCTATCCACTATACTACTTTGTTGCCCATGTAATCCATAACATTTTCTAAATAATGGAAGGAATTCTACCAGTAAACCATGAAAAACTAGCTGAAGCTGCTATGGGCATTACTCTGCATTGTGCAAGGATTTTTAGGAGAGAGAGAGAGAATAAGGCTTCTTCCTGTCATTTCACTCTGCTCAGGGGATTTCTTTGGCAGCCCCAAATTCCTCATGCTTCTCCACTCCCTATGTTCACAGAACAGCACCCTTGACTTAACTATCTCCACTTCCTTTCCTTTCTCCACATTGTCCCTGCCCTCCTCTTTTTCCCCCCAATTACTCCAAGGCTTAAGAATAATGGAAAGTTGTTCTTTTAAAGAAAAGATTGAGTACTCACTCAACCTAGGTCAACTCCTTAATTTTCTCTGGTAGTATCTAAAGTCCTGAATTCCCTCTGTCCTCATCTCTGCCTCCTGGCTTCCCTAACTTTTTTCTGGTCCCAATTAAAATCTTACCTACTGGAAGCCTTTCACATTCCCCTTTAATTTTAATGCCTCTTCTCTATTTCCTGTTTATACTTTGTTGGTACATAGTTAAGTGCATATTTTCTCACCCATTTGACTATGAACTCTTTGAGATCAGGGATTATCTTTTGCCTTTCTTTATAATTCCAATATTTAACATAGCATCTGGCACATAGGGACATAATGAATGCTTGATGGCTTGACTGCTCAAGAAAGAAGATATTTGAAAGATAGTTATTGCTCTCATATCAATGACAAGAGCTATGGTTTAGATTAGTGCTGGGCATTTCCAAAGAATGTAGTAATCACTAATATTTTCATTTGCCATTATTATTATTATTCTCTATCATTGTATAGTTAATTCCAACAGCCATAGATAAGAGCTCCCAAGAAGGCAAAGGAAATCACTACCCCAAGAAGGCAAAGGAAATCTGTATTTCCTTTTTTAAACTACTAGCAATAGAGAATATTGCTGAAGAACAACTTTTTTATGACATTTTTTAAAATACATACATATGTACACATATATACAATACACACATATATATATATATGTGCGTTTTCTCCCTCCCTCCTTCCTTCCTTCCTTCTTTCCTTCCTTCCTTCCTTCCTTCCTTCCTTCCTTCCTTCCTTCCTTCCTCCCTCCCTCCCTCCCTCCCTCCTTTCTTTCCTTCCTTCCTTCCTTCCTTCCTTCCTTCCTTCCTTCCTTCCTTCCTTCCTTCCTTCCTTCCTTCCTAACACAGTGTAGGGAACTTCCAAACTGGAAACTTCTTCCACTGATGCATTCTTCTGAAATTTATAGTCTTAAGGAGCTCTCTGGAGCACTGAAAGGTCAAGAGACCTTATTTGCCTAATAAACAGCATGATGTCTGAAATTAGAACCTGGGTTCAGACCTCCAATCTCCAAGGCTGGTGTTCTGGCCCTCTATCTAGTACATCCTACTTTTTTTTTCTATTCTCAGTTTCCTTTATTGTTTTCTTTTTCCCCTAGTTATACATGTACATTAATTTTTTAAAAATACACATTTCTTTATGAATTACATTAGGAGAAAAATCAGAACAAAAGGGAAAAACCATAAGAGAGAAAAAAAACAGAAGAAAAAGAAAAAATGATTATAGGATGTGTTGATTTAAGAAGATTTAAAAAGACATTCAATCTTCTTAGTTCTCTCTCTGGATGGAGATGGCATTTCCTATCCAAAGTTTATTGGGATTGCCTTAGATCTCTGAACCACTGAGAAAAACCAATTCTTTCTTAGTTGATCCTTGCATAATCTTGATGTTACTATGTATAATGTATTCCTGGTTCTACTTGTTTCATTCGGTATCAGTTCACGCAAATCTTTTCATGCCTTTCTAAAATCAGCTTGTTCATTTTTTATGGAACAATAATATTCCAATATTTTCATATACCATAATTTATTAATCTATTCCCCAATTAATGGACATCTACTCTTTTTCAAATTCTTTGCCACCACAAAAAGAGCTGTTACAAATATTTTTTGCACATGTGGGTCCTTTTCTCTCCTTTCTGAGAGGAATTAAGACCTTTGGAATTAAGACCCAGTAGTAACACTGCTGGATCAAAGGATACACACAGTTTTATAGTCCTTTGGGCATGGTTCCAAATTGCTCTCTAGAATGGTTGGATCATTTCACAACTCCACTAGCATTGTGTTAGTGTCCCAGTTTTCTCCCCTCCCCTCCAGCACTTAACATTATCTTTTCTTATCATCTTAGTCAATCTGAGAAGTGTGAGGTGGTATTTCAGAGTGGTTTTAATTTACATTTCTCTAATAATAGTGATTTAGAGTATCTTTTCATATGACTATAAATGGCTTTAATTTCATCATCTGAAAATTGTCTGTTCCTATTCTTTGACCATTTAGCAATTAGGGAATGACTTGTATTTTTATAAATTTGACACCATTCTTTTTACATATTTTAGAAATGACACCTTTATCAGAAACAGTGGTTATAAAAAATTTCTCCCAGTTTTGTACTTCTTTTTTAATTGTGTTGATTTTATTCGTGCAGAAACTTTTTAATTTAATGTAATTAAAGTTGTCCATTTTGCATTTCATAACATTTTCTTTTTTGTTTTTTTTTGTCATAAATTCCTCCCTTTTCCAAAGATCTAAAAGGTAAACTATCCCTTGCTCTCCTAATATGCCTATGGTATCATCTTTATGCCCAAATCATATATCCATTTTAACTTCATTTCCATATAGGATGTGAGATGTAGGTCTATGCCAAGTTTCTGACATATTATTTTCCAGTTTTCTCAGAATTTTTTTTCAAATAGTGAGTTCTTATCCCAGAAACTGGAGTTTGGGGGTTTATCAAATACTATATTACTATAGTCATTGATTATTGTGTCATGTGTATTTAACCTATTCCACTGATCTACTATTCTATTTCTTAGCCAGTGCCAAATGCTTTTGATGACTGCTGCTTTATCCTACTGGTTTTATTTACATTGTTATATTCATTGTGTAAGGGGTAGCATAACCAATCTCGAGTCAAGAAGACCTAAGCTTAAGTCTCTTTCCTGCATATACTGTTTGTGTAATCCTGGCAAATTATTGAACATCTCAGTGTCCAGGCAACTGTTCCAGATGATAAGTTGCAGAGTACTAGCTGATCTTTTTTTCAAAATGAATTTTTATTGATGTATTTCATTTTAATAACACCTACATTTCCCAATATTTCCTTCTTTTTTCCCATCCCAGAAAGCCACCCCTTCTACCAACGAACTAAAAAGAAGAGGAAAATACAGTTCAGAAAAATCAAGATTACCATCATGGACAAAACATTAAAAAAAGTTAAACATTATATGTAGAAATGATGAGATCCTCAGAAACTGGATACAGTTGGCAGACAGGAACTGGAGCATTCATGAAGTTGCTTGCTGGAGATCTGTTTAGCCTTGTGGTCCCACTCTCTGTGGAGGTCCCCTCTGCTATGGGTAGCTCTGCTTTGCTATGTCTGGTCAGAAATTCGAGTTATGTTAAACCTCTGGGGTTAAATTTCCCCTATAAATTTTCCCATGGATCATGCCATCTTTGCTGAATCCCTCTTGGGGTTACAGCCTACCACAGTTCTGCTTCAGGGTGTCTTTCCCCTCCCTTCTTCCAGGGCCATGTGATGTTTTTCCTCTGAAGCCCCACTATGCTTCAAGGGGTCTCTCCTCTCATCTCCTACCATGGCTCATGGATATGGCCTTGGATGCAATGAAAGGCCTTGAACTTTTTAAGCTAAACTCTTTAAAGAAGTTTCAATTTGATTGAAGCAACACCCACTCAGTGATTAAATCTAGGTAAGAAATGAGGCAAAGAAAAAATGGTCTTTTACCTAGTCAATCTGGGAAGAAAAGACTGTTAGGGTTTCTGGCCAAAATAGAAATAATTATTATTCAGAGTCACTCTGAGTCAGAAACAATTATTTACAGTCACTCTGAGTCAATCAGGGCCTGAACAATGACCAAAGTGGACTTGGCCTTGGACCTATTGCTGCATTATCAAGGAGCACCAGAGTGATTTGGGTTTAAAGCATGGTCCTTATATGTTCTATTGAAGGATAGTTTTTCTAATGTTGAACCAGTTTTTCATGATTACTATAAAACTTGTTTGGTTATGATGATTCATTTGTTAGTATATAATTATCTTCTCTTAGACATTTTATGTTCTATTCCTTAGTCTCCAGATTTTCCCAACCATACTATGGCAACCTCTTTGAACTTCACTCCTTCTGCTAATTTACATTCCTCAAACCTTAATTTTAAGAAAAACACCCAGACCATCCATGTCTTCATCCTTTCTTAGGCTCCACCATGGACTTCAAGAGTGGTTACATTCCTTGAAACCCCAACCATTCAGTTTATTTTTATATATTATCTTCCTCCATTAAAATGTAAGCTCCTCAAGAGCAAGGACTATCTTTCTGTCTGCCTGTATTTGTATTCTCAGGGTTTAGCACAGTTCCTGACACAGAGGAAATGCTAGGAGATAAATATAAGGACTAGGGCTCATCTAGGTCTTTTGATTCTTAATCTAGTGTTTTTCCTGCTGTTAACACAATGCTTCCTGCTCCATTGATCAAAGTCAACCACATTAATCAAGGTCACACACAAAATGTCAATTGTATCATACATTTCATTTTCTTATTTTTTTTTTAGAAAACAATTCCATGTCCTAATACAATCCATTCCTTTCCTTTTTCTGTTAATGCTGAATAAAAAGAAAGGGGTGGTGGGGATGGTGGGGATAGGGGGCAGTTTAGAAGAATGAACCAAAACATCACCTTAGGCCAACAATCCATTATGCACTTCACTTTTTAATCCTAAATGCTCACAGCAGTAAATATCTGCTTCACCATACTGACACTTTCATAATGAATACAACCGTATAAATAAAGTCAGTTTGATGTAGTATATGGAAGCAAAGAATTATATTAACATTTTTAAGACTAGCTTTGATTGAATATTCAATCATAAGTGAAATTATTTATATTCACCAATAATGAGTATTAATTCTGCACTAGGGTGGGTTCCATGAATAGGGAGTAGCTCACAAAGGCAGAGACACAGGAATTCAAATCCTGCTTCACGAGGCTGCCTATCTGTGTCATCTTGTACAAATTATTTCACTTTTCTTTACCCTAGTTTCTTCATCTGTAAAAGGGGGATAATAAATAGTACCTCCTCCAAAGGTTTGTTGTGGGGATAAAATGAGATAACATGTCAAGCCCCTTGCAATCATTAAAGTGCTATATAAATGCTAGCATTTATAATAATATTGATCATATAAATAAATATAAATATTTTATATAAATAATATACGAACATATATTTATATATGGATATTTATGTTTATATTCATTAAAGAAATTAAAATTTAATTTAAAAAATTAACAACTACATTTTACTTTAAAATACAAATTTCACAAAACTTCTTTGAGGAAAAAAAATCCTTCCCCTTCTCCTATAATACAGAACAATTTTTTCAGACTTATCTTCTTGGCTAAAAACCATCTTTCCAACTGGACCCTGCACTACTAATCCAGCATTTTGCTAGGAAGGGCGGACTGTGGAATTTAAAGAATGGCAATCAAAGGCTTATTCTTTTAAAAATGTAAAAATTTAACTTTCCTGCATTCCCTGAAAAACACCTGAAGTCTCAGACTATGAGTCTTGGAAAATAAAGGGGCCAAATAGTCACAAGTTTAAAAAGAAAAAAAAAATGTTGTCTAGCTGACTTATTGCCCTGACCTGGCTGCAGGTGGCAGGAATCCTGAGGCAGAAGCAGAGGCCTCCTGGGTGTAGGAAGAAGGGGGTCAGACAATCTGTGTGATATTGGCAGGAACCTGGCTATAGTAGGAAAAGGTACCATCATCACAGGTGAGACAGAATGTCTGTGAAGATCTGTAAGATCATCCTAGAGAGACCTGGACTGGAAAGGCTAACTGAAATACTAGATAGACATTCTTTCTTTACATAACAGTCTCAAGGAATGGCAGGGGGGAAAACAAGGGAGAAGCAGAGGAAGAAAGCAGAAGCAGGTGTGTGTTGTACCTACAGCAACTGGGGAGCCCCAAAGAGCTACCTCTGGCCCCAATGGACTCCAGATCCCAGGCAGTTCCAAAGACACCCCATAAGCACACCCTAAACTATAGCCCAGCACCATGTCTTCCATCTTCAGCCTATAAAGATCCTCATTATCTTCTATCTTCAGCTAGTAAAAAATGCTCTTAAACTGGCAGCTACAAATCCATATAATCAATATACATCTTATAATTAGAAATACAACATTAGTGTCATGGAGCATACTTTAAGAATTAGTTTCCATTTAGAGACAATATTACAATCCTTCTCCATTAGTAATCAAATATTATGTATATTGGAGGACTGATGATCTCTCTTGCAATTTCTTCTTAACTGCTTGCTAATTAATTAAAATATGTTTGCTTTAGCAATCTCATCAAAACACATCTTTATCCAAATAATTTTCTTTTACTGTCTATATGCTAGTCAGGAACCAACATGAAATGAAGAATACACCCAATATTTAGTATCACAAGTCATCTTGTGCCCAAGGAATAGAAATAAATTATTACAATACAAATTACATACAAAGTATGATTTTCCTTGGTGCTTCTGAAATCATTGAATTGGACATGCAAAAAAAAGTCATTTCTAAAAAGCAAGGTTAGTCAAGCTTTACCCCAGCTTGTATTTGCTTTGCTTGGTCAAACTGCAGTCCCTAGACAAGAAAGGTTTCAGGCAGAGAGTCTTGTTTCAATTTTAAAAACAAAACAAAACAAGTCCTATGTATGTGCACCTCAGCTGTTCAGCCACCAGATGGAGGGCTCTGCTAATTGGAACAGTTAGTGCCAGGGTTTGGCCACCAGTTGGCAAACATAGTAGCTCTGAAGAGTGACCACACAGCACGGTGCTTGTTAGAGATTTGTTAATAAAATAGGTCAAATGGAGCTTAAATTAAGCCCATAGGAGAACAGAACTGAAACAAAAGCGATTTAGTAAGGTACATATTCTTCCTCTTTTCACCTCCCCCAAGAAGGAAGAAGAAAGAAGTTTTTATTGGAGGAAGTGACAATAATTTTTTTTTAAGAGAGGAAAAAAAAAAAACCTCCGCCTTTTAAGTCTGGAATACAAGTAAACTATGTGCAAACAGTTCCTGGACAAGGTTAGGTTCCCATGATTGAAAGTATGTCAATTAAGGAAGCTTAAAAAAGACATATGATCAAACCAAGTGTGTTAAAATGCAGAGGCTCAAGGGTCTAGGGGAAAGAGGATGTTTTATTTCAGAGGAAAATTGCATGATTTACTTTTGAAAACAAGAAACACATCTTCTGGGAGGGGGTGGTAATTAGTAGCTTATTCGAGGTAAAAAAAATTTTTTTTTAGCACTTTAAAAGTATTTTCTCTTATTTTTAGACTATCATTAAGTAGAATTCTGAATTTAGAAGGTTCCCATTTCATGATTCTTACAACACTCCTGATAAGTCAACAGTTGGTTTTTGTTTGAATACCTCCAGTGATAAAGAGTTTACTTCCTAATATGATGATCCAGTAATATTTTTTGATAGCTTTGCTTTTTAGGAAATTCTTCTTAATTTGCAATTAAAATGTGTCATTCTCTAACTTCCACCAAATGATTCTTAGTTCTGTTCTCTCAAGTCAGACAGAATTAGTCCAATCTCTGGTCCACAAAAGTATACCATAAGAATGATAATTTTTAAAAATAAAACAAAACTACAGGAAAAAAGTCTGAATTCTGAAATCTGAAGGCATGGATTCAAGTCCTAGCTCAGGCTGTGTTGTGAAACTCTAGGAGCTTCAGTTTCTTCATGTAAAATGGGAATAACAATACTACCTATTCCCACAAGGTTGTGAAAAAAATGCTTTGCAAACCATAAAATACCATTAAAATTTTTTTAGCCAGGAAGATCATAGAAGGCTTCTTAGAGAGGAGGTGACATAAAAACTGGACCTTTTGAAGGATGAAGGAGATTTTGACAGGTGGAGATTGAAAGAATGAGAAAGGCAAATAGGCAAATAAGAATCAAAGATTTAAAACTGGAAAGATCATTTAGTCAACTTACTCATTTTACAGCTGAGGAAACTAAGGCTGGAGAACTTAATTGATTTGCCCAAAGTCACACAAATAGCAAGTTGTAAAATTGAGATTTAAATATAGGTCCTCTGAGTCAGATTCATCTCACTTTCCACTACAGCATTCTGCCTTTGCTTTCTTTTTTTAATTTAATTTTTTTCTCATTTACATGTAAACAAACATTGTTACCATTAGGTTTTTAATGTTGAGTTCCCTATTCTCTCCCTTCTTTCCTTCCCTCCCTCTCCTTGAGAAGGCAAATTGATATAGATTATAAATATGGATTTGACATAAATTATATATGCATAGTCATGCAAAACATTTCCACGTTGTCCATGTTGCAAAAGAAAAGGCAGACCAAAAAAGCCTGAAGAATAATAAAGTTTTTAAAAACTATGCTTCAATCTATAGACTTCCATCAATTCTTTCTTGGTAGGTGGGTAATATTTTTCATCTGAAGTCTTTTAGAATGATCTTGGATCATTGTGTTGCTGAGAATAGCTAAGTGATTCACTGTAATATTGCTATTAATCTGCCTTTGCTTTGGATTGGTAGTAACATGCTAACTGCTAGTTAAAATGTTCTATTGAGAGAAAAGGTAGCAAGTACACTCTCTACAAAGTAGATTTCACTAAAGAACTAATATTCATTAGCTCTTTCTTCAACAAATAGATGTGATGATAAGTGGGTAGCTATAAAGGGTTCACTAAGCTAGCTATCAAGAAGAAAAAAAGACAAAGAACTGAGGATCTGTTTTCAAGTAAATAAAGTGGACCAGGAGAATTTTCCACTGACTTGCTAAGAGTATACTACATTTATGTTCCTGCCAATTTCAAGTAGCTCCTGTTTATATACAAAGTTGAAGTAAAATCTCTTCTAGAGGAAAGGGCAAAAGGTCTGGAAAAATGCATGTCTAATGTCAAAGTTTTCAGTGCTAATGAAATGTTCCTACCTAAGGAGGAAACATCTCTTGTGGTCCAGAGGATGATGATGTGTATCCCTCACAAACAATACATTTTTCAAAGGAAAAAGGGATGAGGAGTGGTGAATGGTGATTCTCTAATGAGGGGTATTGAGGTGGGCTCTCTGTCCAAGCTATAAATCTGAGATGTGACAGAGAACCTTCCAAGAACTGTTAAATCCAATAGCCAATGTCCACTCATCCAGTTTGTGTGGAGACAATTCACATTATAACCAGGAAATAACAACAACTAGAAAGTACTGCTAAGAACTATAAAGGGAGTATTTTCATTATTATTCCTAAATGAAAGTATGGCATTCAGAAGAGATTCATAGGTTTGGGAAATGGAACAGCTGACTGAGAAAATGGCATGTTAGATGTGACTTTGGAGTTCTATATCACTGTGAGCAATATAGAAATTATGAGATCTGGGCTAGGGATCAAGTGCTCTTGAGAGAAACATACCCACATGATATTATAGTAATGGGGGAGTCTCTCTCTCTCTCTCTCTCTCTCTCTCTCTCTCTCTCTCTCTCTCTCTGTGTGTGTGTGTGTGTGTGTGTGTGTGTGTGTGTGTAGTTATTTATCTACTTGAAGTCTTTGGACTTAAAATTTTAGAAAGGAAAAAAGGAAAGTACTACACACAGATCTGCCAAGTCTGTCACAGGGTTATAGCAGTTAACATAAGAAGAGTAAAAACATATGTCCTCTGATGTTTAGATGCATATGCACTATGCATGTATGAGTAACAGTGTACAGATATTAATGTAAAATGGCAATTTAAAATAAACCTTTATTGATATCTTTTGCTCTCCTACATTTCCTTATGTGTCTCTTTCCCTCTGCTTCCCATTCATTTCATATAGAAGAATTTTTTTAAAAGGTAGTTCAACAAAATAATCTAACATATTAAAAAAGTTCAGTGTTATAAAGAGTTCCGTGCTCATCTCTACATCTCCAAATAGGAGATGGAGATGATTTCTAGAATCTCTTCTTTGGGGCCAAAGTTGATTATTATAATTTTATAGCATTAGTTTTAACCAGTTGGTTGTTCTTTCCATTTACATTGTTGTAATCATTGTAAACATTGTTCTCATTCTTCTTCATTTTTCAATCTTTCCAGTGTTTCCTATTTTTTGTATTCCTACCTACCTACAGTTTTTTAGAGAACAATAATATTCCATTTTATTTAAGTACCATCATTTGTTTATTCTGATTGATGGTCATCTTTATTGGTCATATTTGCAACCTCAAAAAATGCTCCTATAAATATTTTAGTGTATATGGATTCCTTTATAATGTTTATTTTCTTGAAGAATATTCTTAAATAGTGGAGTGTCTGGGTCAAAGTCACTGTTTAGTAACTTTTTTAGCATAATTCACAATTCATTTTCAGAAAGGTTGGACTTATTCAAAGCTCTGCCACCAGTGTGTTAGTATGTGACAATCCCTCCAACATTAATTATTTCCATCTTTTATCATCTTTTCCTATTTGTTGGTTATAATTTAAAATCTCAGAACAATTCTGATTTGAATTTTTGTATTATTAATGATGTGACTGATTTTTCAAATAGTTCATACAAGTTTGTGATTCCTTAGAAAACTTTTTACTCATTTCCTTTGATCACCTTTCAATTGGAAAATGACTCGGACTTTTATATTTGTTTAGTTTCCTATAGACTTGAAATTAGATGTTTTATCAGTAAGCCATTTTCCTTCTTATCCTAGGTGAAAAAATATTGTTTCTACAAAAGATTTTCAATTTCACATAATTAAATTTACCTTTCATTTTCCTGTTGTCACTTATTTGGTTAAGAATTCATCAGCAAGGCAGTGATTTGGACTTCATAGGTATTCCTTACACTTGATGGGATGAGATTCATGGCTGTAATATGTGTCAGAATATCTTATTTAAAAGGGAAAGAAGAGATAAAAAGAATTCTGGAGTACCATGTTATATTAAAATAGGTTCAGATGAAAAAACTGTGATACAGTCAGAAAAAGCATGGGAGGGAGCATGGGGAGGAGGATAACAAAGGCAGAAAACAAGCATTATCAATACCCTGTTCCACAAACAGAACAAGGAAATGGAAAAGGAATTTGGGAAACATGTCATAAGGTTGTCAGAGACTCGATACTATAGTGATGGGGGACTAATAATTCAGACATTTGCTAGGACTCTCCCTGATAAAAGCAGAGCAGCTGATAAATTCTTTACATGCCTTAATGACCATTTCATACTTCCAAAGACAGGAAGCAATGCAGGGAATTGTTGCTATAAACCTGGTTCTGGTTGATGAATGAGAAACAATGATGATTTGAGGACAGGGGATGAATCTATCGAGAGAAAGAGAGAGCAAAAGAGAGGAAAGCCTAATATGACCTACTGTATACCTTTACATTTATGAAGACAAAAATCTGTCTTTGGCCTTGTGCTTTTTACATTTCTGCAAGTTATTTGGGTGAACCAATAGGAGGTAAACTTGTTAAATTTGCACTTGACATAAAGACAGGTGGGAGGCTAGCAGATTAGATGACACAGTCAGTATATTCCCAAATATTTCTGTATACTAGAACAATTGGTCAAGCTTTGGATAAAATTAAATTTATTAGGGATAGATGCAATAGTCTATATTTAGATTTCAAAAGAATCTAACACTTGAGTCTCCAGAACTAGAAAAATGATACAACCAATGTACTCTTTCCTGATCAAACCTTATCAGGAGTATAAGATTCAATTCTGTGTGCCCTATTTTAGGAAATCCCTAGACCAACTAGAACATGTCTAGAAGAACTTCCTGAGTTCAAATTTGGCCTTGGACACTAGCTGTGTTACCTTGAACAAATCACTTAATCCTGTTTGCTTTAGTTTCCTGATCTGTAAAATGGGTTGGAGAACAAAATGGCAAACCACTTTCATATCTTTGCCAAGAAAACCCCAAATGGGATCAAGAAGAATCAGACCTAGATTGGCTAAGATGACAGGAAAAAATAATGATGATTGTTGGAGGGGATGCGGGAAAATTAGGACATTGATGCATTGTTGGTGGAGTTGTGAACGAATCCAACCATTTTGGAGAGTAGTTTGGAACTATGCTCAAAAAGTTATCAAACTGTGCATACCCTTTGATCCAGCAGTTGTTACTACTGGGATTATATCCCAAAGAGATTATAAAGAAGGGAAAGGGACCTGTATGTGCACGAATGTTTGTGGCAGCCCTTTTTGTAGTGGCTAAAAACTGGAAACTGAATGGATGTCCATCAGTTGGAGAATGGCTGAATAAATTGTGGTATATGAAAATTATGGAATATTACTGTTCTGTAAGAAATGACCAACAGGATGATTTCAGAAAGGCCTGGAGAGACTTACACGAACTGATGCTGAGTGAAATGAGCAGGACCAGGAGATCATTATATACTTCAACAACAATACTAGATGATGACCAGTTCTGATGGATCAGGCCATCCTCAGCAACGAGATCAACCAAATCATTTCTAATGGAGCAGTAATGAACTGAACTAGCTATGCCCAGAAAAAGAACTCTGGGAGATGACAAAAATCAGGGAATTCCCAATCCCTATATTTATGCACACCTGCATTTTTGATTTCCTTTACAAGCTAATTGTACAATATTTCAGGGTCTGATTCTTTTTCTACAGCAAAATAACGTTTTGGTCAGGTATACTTATTGTGTATCTAATTTATATTTTAATATATTTAACATCTACTGGTCATCCTGCCATCTAGGGGAGGGGGTGGGGGGGGGTAAGAGGTGAAAAATTGGAACAAGAGGTTTGGCAATTGTTAATGCTGTAAAGTTACCCATGTATATATCCTGTAAATAAAAGGCTATTAAATAAAAAAAAAAAAAAGAAGAATCAGACCTGACTGAAATGAATGAATGACAACAACAAACAAATAACAAAATCTTGGCTCATTAGAACAGAACTAGAATTCATGGATAGAAGTTTCAGGTAGGTAAATTAATATTTTTGTAATTAGAGTTCTCCAAAAATGGAATGTATGATATCCAAATAATTGGTAGATTCTGCCTCATAAAACTTGGATCATCACTTCTATTAGAGTATATTGTAAAGAGAATTTTTGTTAATGTAAGGGCTAGACTAAACAGCCTCTAAGATTGCTTCCAGCTCTTAAATTCTGTGATTTCTCAGAGGCCAGCAAGAAGAAAGCATTCTAAGCATGAAGTTAAGAAAGTGACAATCAAGAAAATCCAGACAAATAGATTGTTCCTCTTCTAAATATACATCTAAAGCTTTGCCTTCATTACTTCTAATTTTTTTCTGTATTTTAGAATCATAGCTACATTGCAGAATTCTCTGACAGTGCCCAATTTAATGATTGCTATTATAGTACTGAGCTCCTTGAAAAGTGATGATAATCAAGCATCAAAACTAAAACAATTCCCTTAGTGAAAAGTCAGTTGTGGACTAACAGAAAGCTAAATTTCCATAGAAACTTATTTAGAATACAGGTGAAAGTAAACTATTTTAAAGGAAACAATGATAAATTAACCCTTGATTCTCAAAATTGGTGCCAAACAGGAATGGGGCCAAATCCCCTGGGGTTGCTCCAGTCAACGGCAAGTCTCTCTAAACTCTCTCGTTTAATATTCTTGGCATTGAGCCAGAGAGGAGGAGGGCATTTTGCCATCTGCTGAAGTATTCATTCTGTGACATTTGGTATTTTGAGGGTAATGGTTAACAATGTCTATTGTTCATTCTTTCAGATTTTTGTTAAGTACCCTTACTGGGATGTAGATTCCACAAGAAAGCATGCAAAACAAATATCTATTCAGAATTCAACTGATAAAAACTGCCATTCCAGGGTCAAATTCTGGAGATCACGCATAAATGCAAAGAGCAGGCCACTCCTGGCATCTGACTGACTATCCTGTGCTACCCTTTTTATAAAGCCCAAGATAAACATGTTTCAACATGGTATTAATTATTTTTTTCAAATGGTGCCAAAATAGGGTATTTTTCTCAAAAATATGATCTCTTTCATCTCCAAAATGAAGGAGGATAAAAGACATTTTTGCTGTATGCCTTTATTTCCTGCCTCAAGACAATTTTTGTGGAATTGACTGATAAAAATGGAAACTTTTGTTGCTACAAATCCAAACCACAGTGTCACTTGTCAGATGTGTACAGGCACATCCTATGTATAGCCCATTACTTTTACTTAACTAAGCTGAGAATAAGACAGTTGATCCCTTCATACTGTACTTACTTTCTCTCAAAATAGCATTACTTTAAAGATACCACTCATTCCTCCTTGTTCATTTTTGTTCTGGATACATGCTTCTTTTATGTTACTTTTGCTTGTGATGTTTCTTTTCAAATGTCACCTTAACTCTTTCCCCTCTCCTCTGTGACAACCCACAGAGCCCATCTTGATTCCCTTGTTCCTCCTTACTACTAATATCTTGGCCCATTCCTTTACAATTTATTCTTTATTACTTCATTTTTCTCTGACCTTTCTTAAAGAGATTCAAGTCCTATCAAGTCCTATTCCCTCTACACAGCAATTACTCAACAAATATTTTAAAGCACTTACTATATATTTGGAAGTATTCTAGACATTGGAATACGAATACAAAAATGTAACAGTCCTTGCTCTATGGGGAAACCACATACACATAACAAATATAAAATATATACAAGCTAGTTTTGTTCTTCCTTCCTTCCTTCCTTCCTTCCTTTCTCTCCCTCCCTCCCTCTTTCCTTCCTTCTTTCCTTCCTTTCTCTCCCTCCCTCCCTCTTTCCTTCCTTCCTTCCTTCCTTCCTTCCTTCCTTCCTTCCTTCCTTCCTTCCTTCCTTCCTTCCTTCCTTCCTTTTTCCCTCCCTCTTTCCTCCCTTCCCCTCCCCACTTTCTCTCTTCCCCCTCCCCCCTTTCTTTCTGAAACAAGATTCCTAAAAAATGGGGGTGTACATTTCAGGCCCGGGGCAAGTCAATACTAAGATCTGAGCAGTCTGTATGACCAACATCACAAAGACCAGTTTAGATGGATTGTAAAGTGCAGGGATTCAATGTATAATAATATTGGAGAGAGATTGTTTTAACATTAAAAAAACTAAAAAAGCAGTTTATGTTTGATATTAGAGGAAACTGGAGACCATTAGAATTTATGGGGAAGAGGAATAACATGATCAGACTTTTATTTCAGGAAAATCACTTTGGCAGAGTAGAGAAGAAAAAGACTTGGGGGCAGAAAGCTCAAACAGAGACCAATTCTAGTACCACCAAAGGTGATAACTAAGGTGAACTGAACTAGGGTCATAGCTATCTAATTAGAGAGAGGTGTGGAGCAGATTCCAGAGTTAGAAATGACAAGATTTCGTGATTCACCAGATGTGTAGGGTGAGAGAGAGTGAAGACAAAGATAACATCCAAGTTGTAAAACAGTCATTTGAAGGAAAAACTTCTGTATTATGGAAGATCAGAGACCTTCCTAATTTCATATTTTGGATGTACATAACAAATTTATTCATTGCTTCTCCCTTGTCAGCCTAGAACAGATATAACCCATTCAAATTTTATACACTGAAGACTTTTGGTTTGTATATCTAGATTCCATTCTATGTTTCTATCATTTGACAAGGTATGACACTCTTCCTTGGTGGTTGTGGTTACTGTTCAGACATTTTATCACTTTATTGGAGTTTTCCCAGAAAAGATATTGTAATAGTTTGCCATTTTCTTTTCCAGATGATTTTTACAGATGAGGAAACTGAGACAGGGGTTAAGTAAATTGCCCAACGTCACATTGCTAGGAAGTGTCTGAGGCCAAATTTGAACTTAGGAAGATGAGGCTTTCTAATTTCAGGCCTGGCACTTTACCAACTATATCTATTAAATAGCGATAATATCTCTCATGTTTTGCTGAGAAAAATTGAAGAAAATGATAAAAAAAAATTGCTCGTCTATCTGGAAATTAAGGTTCCAAATAATTTGATATTTATGTTGTTTTTACTCAATTATATTTGATGATTAAAACTAGCAAATTATACTCAACAAGTCCTATTGGATAATCAGTAAGGGATTTTATACCACCTGTTAAGAGAATGCTTCTATTCTGTCATTACCTGCAGACACAGAATAACTTTGCATATAGTTCATTTTCTTGAATATACTTGGATATTTGGCTAAGGCCACTTCTATTCATCCATTTCCTGTATACTTTTCACTGAAGTTCACTTACAAGAACATACTGTAAAAATAAGACTTTGATGAGAATGTCAGAAATAAAGCCTAATAGATTAATATTAATATATATATACCTTACCTTGCAAGTTCCCATATCAAACATTCTTCTAGTTTCTATACATTGATAGTTTCTATACATTGAAAACTAATTTGATGCCCTAACTTTGAATATCTTTTAAATCTTTCCTTAAGATGACACCATGTAACTAAGCAGGGAAGACAACCTTTGCTTGACTTCTAGGTAATTGTGTTTCTACGTTTCATTTTAGGCTCACCTGGACTTACTATCAGGTATGAACATTTAATTTCTTCTATCTCTGTAATACCAGACAAGTCTATGCAGGGTTCCCACCAAGAGAGGATTAGTTCTTAATCCCTTGGGTTTGCTCTAGCCTTTAGCAAATCCTGCTTTTGACATTCCAGAATTTAGGGAGGGTACTCTACCAATGTCCATTTCTCCAGTTTCTCCATTTGTATCAAATGGCTTCTTTTAAAATCTCCCCACTTGCTCTACTCCATGCTTACTTTCTCCACCACTGGTTTGGACAGAGCTTGGTCCTTGAGCAGTGCTCATTCCCAGGTGGCACTTTTACTGTTTGACAAACAGTAAATGCTCTTACCACTATTCCATGATGCTTTAAAATTTGCAAAGTAAGTTATTTCTTTTGATGTTCAAAATCTTATGAGATAGGTACTATTGTTATTTCCATTTTACAAGTAAGGAAACAAATTGAAATGGATTTGGTTTTTTTATTATTATTTCACTTAAAGTATTAAGGATTCAAATGTTGGTAGAAGACAAATCAAATTAAAAATAGTATCTTTCATATTCATCATCACTTACGGATCAATCATTCTCAAGAATTAACTTCAAAGCATGCCTTCCCTCTGTGATTATTACTTTCCATCTGCAATGTATCTTTCATGTATGTACATGGCTTTTTTGCATGTTGTCTTCCCTATTGGAATGTTAAGTCCCTTGAAGGCAGGAACTGTGTTTTTGCCTTTCTTTATATCTCTAGTGCTTAGTACAATATCTGTCATATAGCAAGCTTTAATAAAGGTTTGTTGACTAAAAAAACAAAACAAAAAGAATTGGCTTTCAGGAGTTAATATCAGCAGGAAATCCAAATAACAAATGATGGCCAGCTTATGGAAGATTTAGAAATCAAAGTAGAGGACTTTGAAATTCATATGACAGGCAATAGGAGGATATTTGTTAAACTTTTGAGGAAGAGGATGATGTGAAGAAAGTGGTCCTTTAAAATACTTAGACAATAATATACATGGAGGAGGCTGAAAGGCCAGTCAGCAGGGGTTTGTAATAATTCTAAGAGTGAAGTAATAATAATTAGGCTAAGGGGTTGGCAGTGAGGATATAAGGATGGGATAAAACTAAGAGACAGTGCAAAGATGAAACAACCAGAGTTGGTGGAATATTAGAGTGAAAGTAAATAAAGAATCCATTATGATTTAATGTCTGGCATCTAGGAGACTTAAAAAAAATGATATCACCAATAGAAATGATCTAGGGAAGAGATGCTAATTGCAGTTTGGGGATACTGATGATTTCATTTAGTCACACAATTCCTGAGCTTGTTGATTTTATGTTCACAACATAAATGATAACACAGTGGATAGAATGCTGAGCCTAGAGTCAGGAAACCTGATCTTCCCGAGTTTAGATCTGCAAAATGAACTGGAGAAGAAAATGACAATCCACTCCAGTATCTTTGCCTAAGAAAATCCTAAATGTACAACTCATGAAGAGTTGTATACAACTGAAAAAAACAACTCAACCACAACATCTTCACAACAGCTCTTATTTCCTTTTTACCTCATGACCTCTTACTCTTACTTGGATCCTTACAATAATCTCCTCATTGGGCTTCCTGCAACTAATCCCTCTTCTTTCCAAATTATACTTCACATAACTGTCAAAGTGATTTCCCTAAAGTGCAGGTCTGATCATGTCAAACCCTTTCTACATAAACTCCAGTTATTTCCTATTATCTCAAAGACCAATTATTAGCTCTTCTAGGAATGTAAAGTTTTTCCTGTCCTGGCTTCTCCTTACCTTTTCAGCCTTGATATCCATCACTTCCCTTCACATACTCTCTTACTTCAGCCAAATAGACCATCTTGCTGTTCTTTACTCACAACAATTCCATCCCTATTCTCTGTGTCTTTGTATAGACTGTACCCATTGTCTATAATGCATACTTTTATATTTGCTTCTTAAAACCAAAAGCCACAACCTGTATGTTAAAAAATATACCAATGAACATGGATATTTTCAGAACCTATTATATTCTAGATACTATACTGGGACACACAAAGACAAAAACAAAATAGTTCCTGCCTTCAAGGAGCTTAAATTTTTTTCAGAGAACATTACATATACTTATATAATCACATACAAAATGCCAAAACATAAATACAAGGTAATTTTGGATGGAGGCACAAATATTTGGGAACAGATAGGTGAGGATCAAGAAAAGCTTCATGTCTGGGTGAAAATATAGTTAACTGGATGCAAATCTGGTTGAACTGGGTATACAAGAAGCAATAATTGATTAGTTGATATCATCCTGTAAAGATATCTCTAATGGCATGTTACAGAGATTGATTCTTGATCTTCTGATTAACATTTTTATTGGGGACAATAGTGAAAATACGGAGTGTTCCAAAAATCTTAGCACAGTTTGTGCCATATTTATAAAATAGGAAGATGAAGTAAAGGTGGGAGAGAAAACCACTACAGTAGATGTCAGAATAAAAATCGCAATAATGGGCTAATGAAATTAGCAACATGAACCATAACAGACATAAACATAGAGTCCTGCTTCCAGTTTAAATCTGTAATTTTTTCAGTCTTATTTCCCATTATATTTCCCTCACACACTCTATGTTCCAGCCAAATGGGCTAACATGCTGTTCCCTGTATAAAATCTTCCTCCTTTTATAGGATATTCACAGGTCTAAAATGCTTTGTTCTCTCCACATCCCTCCCCTTCACCTTCCTTTTCTTTTTCACCTTTTGAAATCTCTATCTCTTCAGGATCAGCTCAAGTGTCACTTCCTACCATGTTCTTTCCTGTTCTACTCATTTTGGTCTCCTATTATTACATAGTTACTTTGTATATATTTGTATATGTTTTGCATTTATTTATGTGTGTACATGTTTCTATCAATAGAATGAAAGCCTCTTTTGAGCAGGGGATTATTTTTACTTTTGTCTTTGTATCACCATAGTCTAGTATAGTTCTTGGCAAATAACAGTTACTGCATAAATGCTCATTGAATTGAGTTGAATTTTAAAAAGGCAATTGTCCAAATATAGAGTAAAAGATGTGACTGTCTTGATAACAAGTAGTTCATGTGAAAAAATATCTAAGAGGTTTTGTTTTTTACAAGCTCAATGTGACTCAACAGACAGTATGATACTGGCTGCAAAAAAACTTAAGGCAATCATAGGTTGTTTTGATGATTTTAATCCATTGAATAGCAACAATAATAATAGCTGACATTTATATGACGTGATGAGGTTCCATTCATTTCTATCCATGATTCTCACTTGATCTGTATGACAACCCAGCATGGTAAGTTTAGGACTCCTTAAAGGGCTGAAGGAAGATATTAACACTAGTCAGCCAATATATGGAATAGTAGGTTTAGTTTTAGATGTCACATTTTAACAGAGATAATAATACCCAGATATTGGCTTCTAGATCTTCCACTTGGGACACTAATAGTTGGGAATTAAATTAAGATTGTTTCTCATCTGCAAATCAGCTGATTATCATTTGAATTTATTTTTTTTCACAACAGCAGATTTGATTCAAATCCCGAATCTCCCAATATTGTTAGCATATGGTAGAAAAAATCAGAAAATGCCTTGGGCTATGGAGCATATCCTGTTAGAATCAACTTTTTCTTTAGAAAGAGGACAAACATTCTCAGGTTAGAATGTTTGCTTTTATTTTTAGGGGAATGAGGTAAACTTCCTTTTGAGGGATCAATCAAAGGACATTACAACTTTCACTGACGTTAGTATTCAGCATAAATGGGATTTGTTCTCTTCTGTGGTCTACAAAGAAATAAGCTGGCAAGAAAATGTGTTATTAATAAACAGTGAAACTACAGAAGATGTTTGTGTTCTATTTTGGTAGATTACTTCTCTCCCCCCTCTCTCTTTGCAGACCGAACACTCCATCTTTTTTCCACAGCTATGACTTGAAGCAAAACATATAACAGTACTCGAAGAAAGCATCAATTAGTTTTCTAAAGTGTGGGTGAGATAGAAATGGATATAAAGTAGGTCAACTTTTAACTAACAGGCTCACTTGTAGGGTCAGAAAAGCCTCAATCAGAATTTTGTTTATCTCTAGAAAAAGTATTGCAGCTATGTCCTGGGGGATGAGAATTTTCAGATGGTGCCAAGAACAGTCATTCTCCCCCCTCTACCATAAACAGTATTTCCTTTGACCATATGACTAACATGGATGTAAGGCATTGTTGTTAACAATGGGAGTTCGGTCTACTTCTTACAACAATCCATTAATGTCATTCACATCAAGCACTATTGCAATATTCCATTTTTCTACTCTTTCTATACAGTTTGAAACTGCATTCTTGCCTGCAGCCCAGGTTTTACAAGTTGCCTTTGCTTATAGCACTGATATAATTTGTCATTTTGTTTTTTAAAAAGTTTGTAATACACCGTCAAATCAGCAGCAGAAAATATAAATTATGTGTCCAGTGATGCATACCAGATACCAAAATAAGATTAGAAATTTCTCCTGAGCAAAACTTCTCCCAAATTGAGTCTAGAGAGCAACTTTTATGATTGTTACTCTCTCTTTGGTAAGTGCTGGTGATAGCCTGGTTACTCTGAATAACCTAGACCTGATTTTGGAATTTATAATGTGGATAAATTTAAAATTGATGCTGATTTCAGTTATCATATTTTAGTATCTGCTATCACCAATGGAAAATCATTACTTTCTTTCCTTTTCTGCAAAATGGAAGCAATAATACTTATCCTCCCTGCCTTCAGTGGCTCTTTTGAAGAAAGTGCTTTGTAAACATGAAATTCAGTGTTATTATTATTATTAATTTTTGTCCAAACTAAGCATGATGATGTATGATTCAATTTTCAATGTAATTTTAATAGCTTTATTGATGCATTTAGTTTTTTTTTTTTTTTTTTAAGGCTCTGGGTGAACAAGTGAAATTTATTCTATTTTTTTTAATTTAATAGCCTTTTATTTACAGGATATATATATATGGGTAACTTTACAGCATTAACAATTGCCAAACCTCTTGTTCCAATTTTTCACCTCTTACCCCACCCCCACCCCCTCCCCTAAATGGCAGGATGACCAGTAGATGTTAAATATATTAAAATATAACTTAGATACACAATAAGTATACATGACCAAAACATTATTTTGCTGTACAAAAAGAATCAGACTCTGAATTATTGTACAATTAGCTTGTGAAGGAAATCAAAGATGCAGGTGTGCATAAATATAGGGATTGGGAATTCAATGTAATGGTTTTTAGTCATCTCCCAGAGTTCTTTTTCTGGGTATAGCTAGTTCAGTTCATTACTGCTCCATTAGAAATGATTTGGTTGATCTCGTTGCTGAGGATGGCCTGATCCATCAGAACTGGTCATCATCTAGTATTGTTGTTGAAGTATATAATGATCTCCTGGTCCTGCTCATTTCACTCAGCATCAGTTCGTGTAAGTCTCTCCAGGCCTTTCTGAAATCATCCTGTTGGTCATTTCTTACAGAACAGTAATATTCCATAATTTTCATATACCACAATTTATTCAGCCATTCTCCAACTGATGGACATCCATTCAGTTTCCAGTTTCTAGCCACTACAAAAAGGGCTGCCACAAACATTCGTGCACATACAGGTCCCTTTCCCTTCTTTATAATCTCTTTGGGATATAATCCCAGTAGTAACACGATGCATTTAGTTTTTACATTATGGTCATTTCCAGATAGCATACCTCCCCTTGGAAAATGAAAAAAAAAATTAGTTAAGAAGAAAAACACTCCATTTCCAGAGTCCCCCACTTCTATACTAACTGGAAGAAAGTATCTTTCATCATTCATTTCCACTATTCATTATACTTAAATAGAATTTGGCTGCTATTTAGTCTTACTTTTATTAACATTATTGTAATCTTTGATTATATTTTTCTTCTGCTTCTATTTCTTTTGCATTCCTCACATATTTAACCACGTTTCTCTGAATTTGTCATACTTTTCATTTTTCATAGCACAACGTTTCTCCATTATACTTATAAATTTGTTAGGCCATTCCCCATTTGAATAACATTTGCTTTGTTTCCATATTTTTGCTACCACAGAAATTGCTATTAATAGTTTATCATTTTGTAGTCTTTGATCTCCTTGGGATTTATACCTAGTTGAGGGATTACTGATAAAAAGGGTATGAACAGTTCACTGCTTTTTCTTACATAATTAGAAACTGATATCTGCAATAGATAGTCTAACTTACAGGTCCATCAACAGTGCAATGGTGTATCTTTCTTCCAATAGGCTTTCTACCTTATTGTTTTCTTCTTTTGTTGTCATCCTTTGAAATACCATTTTAGTTACTGCTGGATGAAAGGTAAGCTAGGCATCTGTTTTTCAAGTATATTCTTTTACAAAGACATTGTTGGTTGTCTTAGTTTCACATTAATACCTTGATTTTTTTTTTAAAAATCAATATAAAAATGAAAAAGTGCTTATTCATTCATTCATTTGTTTATTTATTATATCTCATCTATGCTATACAAAACATGATGCTAAAGTAAAGGCATTTCTTTCAGAAGCCATCTATGACATTCAATTTATTTCATTGTAGTCATGGCTTTGCATTTGAAGAACTCATGGAAATTTTATATATACATATATGCATATGTATATGTATATGCATATATATATAAATGTTTGCATAACTTTCTTCTAGAACTAGATGATATTCCAACCTTATACTGTCTAGTTATTTTAAATAGTCCAAAACAATATTAATATGGCTGACATAAAATGTAGTTTCCTTATTTTTCTCTTTCGTTTCCTATCCCTCCTGATTCTTCTGCTTTACTTCTCCCTGTCACCTTGACTTCCTATAACTTAATCTACCTCTCTTCCAATTATCTCTTCCATATTCTCCCACCTATACTTTCCCTTTATCATCTTGTTTCAATCTGAATTTAGATCTTTATTGACTTCCAAATATATATGTTGTTCCATCTTTATCCCATTTCTGTTAATCTACACACTCTTCTATATAGCTAAATGACTTATTAAGGGTCATATGGCTAGCAAATATCAGTAAGGACTTAAGCTCAGGTTTCTAGAATCTCTAGTGCTCTTTCTACTAAATCATATTAAATATGCATGTGCTTTTCTTACTCCATTTATGAATAGGGATGTGACCTCTGATGTATTATTTGTTTTAACCAAAAGAGTGACTTTTCTTATCACTCCTTCTATTTGCAGATGGAAATAATGCACCAAGATATGTTACTGTCAGTCGGTGAGTGCTCCCTCACTATCCATTCATGGTGATGCTTAAGTGCTAGGCACTCCAAATGTTGTTCCATCTGGTACTGGTCAAACAAGGGCTTCAAAATCCTCAAATTTCAATGATAAAATAGAAAGCTATGAGCTCACCAAACAAGTAGTTTTCCACCAAACAATAGCAGCTATTGTTTTTCAGTTTGGTTAAAGTATTAACCAAAAATTAGGCTTTTAGTGAAAGTTTTCTCCATTGGATTCTAGCTGCAAATAATAACTTTATTCAGTCAGTTAGGTGGCAAATATTTCTTAATTATTACTTACATGCACTGCTTGGGGAGCTTCGGGGGAAAGTACACTGGGGAATACAACATTTAGGCAAGAGACATTCCCTTCTGTGAAGGAAATTCCAATCTAGTAGGAGAATGAACAAACACAGATAACTGTAATATACAAAATTGTATGATAAGTATATTGGTTTGTTTACAAAGCCAAGTTTCATTATGAGGTCTGATACTCATTATCAATTGGGAGAGATAAAAGGAGATTTCCTAAAGGAGAAAGTATTTTAGATGGGCTTTAATGGAGTTTGACAGGGAAAAAAAGGAGGAAGTAGGTCATCCCGAGCATATGGAACAATGTGGAGCAAACACCAGGGAGCTCAGCGCTTGTAGAGGGTCAGAGTTTTTATTCCCACACAGAAAAATTCAGGAGGACCAAGTTCTGATGGTGACACTTCCGTACTATCTGGGTAAGACATTTAACCTAACCTGAGTTTCAGTTTCTGTGGTCTATAAAATAGAGATAATAATTTTCCACCCCAGAAGTGTTGCTGATGTGTGTGGGTTTGGAACTAAAATAATGTGGGCTATGCATTCACCAAATAATGACAGGCACCAAAAGTTGGGGTTCAGTCATGTGAAGAATTCATAATGGCCTTTCTCTTTGGCAAAAGGTAGATTTATTTAGGAAAGAGATTACAGACAAAATGAAGGGATACAGTAGACACTGGGAATGGTAAATATAAAATAGAGTGGAAGAGCATATGAAAAAAAAGTTCTTCAGTGGAACTCACAACTACCCAGTAGAATGGGAGCACCCCATGAGGTTGGGCATGCCCTTAGCTGGCAGACTAATTTCTGAAAGGGACAGCACCCAGAAAAAGTTAGTTAGCTAGAGGGAAGAGAAGTGGGGTTGGGAAGCAGAATGGAGTTAAGGGAGGAACCACATGGCTTGGGGGAAGGGGAAAGGGAAAGCCACCATGAGACAGAGTGCTGTGGTAGACTGACTCAAGGAAACCAGCAGCCATGTAATGGCCTATAAGTAGACTTTATAGAGAAAATTTAACCTTGGGGGCATGACTGGGATTTCTGACAGAGCCCTGCAAGTTGAGAATGCTTGAGACACCTACAGAGGGTAGGTCTCAAGAGTTTGAATAATTCGGATTTCAAACTGCATGAACTGCATGCCCCCCCCCCCCCCCCCCCCCCCATCCCGAGAATGGGACTAGGGAACTAAACTGATCTCTATCAGTGCCTTTTCCCTCCTTGCCTCAGGGATCAATCCTTTTGTTTCTCTGTCCAACACACCATTCAGGACCTCATCATTGTGATCAAAATACTTTGTAAACCTTTAAAATACTGTATAAATGTGAGCTGTTAGCATTACAAAGATTATTACTATTATGATAGAATCCTTGAGAGCAGGGATTATTTCCATTTTTTTTTGTCTTTGTAACAGCCCTTTTCACTGTGCCTGGCACATAGAAGATACTTAATAAATGTTTAATGATGAGTATTGGAGATCTCTAAAAGTCTTAATTTAATGCTTCATTGTGACATGGAGGGGCTTAACATGTACCAAAGGAGGAAAAGACATGAGAGTTGGAAAGGCTTCGTTTGGTTCTAGGGAAGGTTTGTATTATGACTGTTGTCTGAAAGATGAGTCAAACTAAGTTTGGAGAGTCTCATGGTCAGTTTTCTGACGGTTTTGGGGGAGTGAGTGGGAGATAATGACTGATTAAACTGCCATTTAAGCTTTAGAAGGGGGTTTAACTTGTTTAGGTAGAGGGAGCACCCATGAAAAAATCTTAGAAACTGCCCCAGAAACTTTGTGACATGCAAAGGCTCAAGTTGTTTTCATGCTTCTAAATTTGCCTCCCCACCCATAACCAAAGGCTTTCTTGATGGAAATGATTCTTCAAATCCTCATGTCCTTTGGCATTTGCTTCAATGGGACAGTCTGTGATTCCATTTTTATATTATTTTCTCTCCTTTCTTGCTTAGCAGAATCGAACATTTTTCAGAAAATAGAATGCAAAGGAAAAGAAAGTTATTTGATTCTTTTTTTAACAAGTAGTTTTGCCCAAACCTGTGCAATCTTACTCTACTCTCTTGACACATGGTACAAGAAGAATGGGCTTGCTTCAAGAGGCTTCTCTGCATAGAAGTCTTTCAATAAAAGCTGATTGTCCTCTTGCCAGGTGGTTTTTTTTAGCAGCTATTGTTTTTCACTTATGGTTTGGAATAGACGGCTATTGAGGTCTCTTCCAACTCTGAAATTCTATGATTCTGTGATCTTTCCACATTAAACACTAGCTAAAAACAGAGGTCAGTTTTGTATCCTACTTTCTCTTTTCTCTCTCTGGTGTCTTTCATACTTTATTTAATTCTATATGTAGCAGGAAGAATTATCTTTCTCAAGCTTTATTTTGGTTACATTCCCCTCCCTTGATAGAAAAAAAAACACCTTAAAATTTCAATATTGCCTGTGGAATAAAATACATACTATTTAACCTGGCATCAAAAGCCCTTAACAATCTGGCTTCAAGTTACTTTTTAAACCTTACTTTATACATTTCTATGTTATGTATTGTATGGTCTTGCCAAAAATGGACCATTTACTTGATTCTTCAAATTTACTTCTTTTTTTAAAAATTCATTTGCTATGCCCAGAATGCCCTTTCTAGCCCTTTCAAGTTCTATTGTTGAAGCTACTTTGTAAAAGTCACAATCTGCACTTGAACATCTCCCCATCACCCATGCTACAGTCTAGTTCAAATGTCATTGACTTCATGAAGCTTCTTTTTTTTAATTATAGCTTTTTATTTACAACATATATGCATGAGTAATTTTTCAGCATTGACAATTGCAAAACCTTTTGTTCCAATTTTTCCCCTCCTTCCCCCCACTTCTTTCCCCAGATGGTAGGTTGACCAATACATATTAAATATGTTAAAAGTATAAATTAAATACAATATATGTATTCATGTCCAAAAAAGTTATTTTGCTGTACAAAAAGAATTGGACTTTGAAATATTGTACAATTATCTTGTGAAGGAAATCAAAAATGCAGGCGGACAAAAATAGAGGGATTGAGAATTCTATGTAATGGTTCATAGTCATCTTCCAGAATTCTTTCGCTGGGTGTAGCTGGTTCAATTCATTACTGCTCTATTGGAACTGATTTGGTTCATCTCATTGCTGAAGAGGGCCACATCCAGCAGAATTGATCATCATATAGTATTGTTGTTGAAGTATATAATGATCTCCTGGTCCTGCTCATTTCACTCAGCATCAGTTCATGTAAGTCTCTCCAGGCCTTTCTGAAATCATCCTGATGGTCATTTCTTACCGAACAATAATATTCCATAATATTCATATACCACAATTTATTCAGCCATTCTCCAATTGATGGGCATCCACTCAGTTTCCAGTTTCTGGCCACTACAAAGAGGGCTGCCACAAACATTCTTGCACATACAGGGCCCTTTCCCTTCTTTAAAATCTCTTTGGGATATAAGCCCAGTAGTAACACTGCTGGATCAAAGGGTATGAAATACCCTTTTTGAGCATAGTTCCAAATTGCTCTCCAGAATGGCTGGATGTATTCACAGTTCCACCAACAATGTATCAGTGTCCCTGTTTTCCCACATCCCCTCCAACATTCTGCATTATCTTTCCTTGTCATTGTAGCCAATCTGACAGGTGTGTAGTGGTATCTTAGAGTTATCTTAATTTTCATTTCTCTGATTAATAATGACTTGGAGCATCTTTTCATATGGCTGGAAATAGTTTCAATTTCTTCGTCTGAGAATTGTCTGTTTATAGGCTTTGGCCATTTCTTCAATTGGAGAATGGCTTGATTTCTTATAAATTAGAGTCAATTTTCTATATATTTTGGAAATAAGTCCTTTATCAGAACCTTTGACTGTAAAAATGTTTTCCCAGTTTATTGCTTCCCTACTAATCTTATCTGCATTAGTTTTGTTTGCACAAAAACTTTTTCATGAAGCTTCTTTAGATCATCCCACTGCCAATCAGAAGTAATTTCTTCTTTTATTTCCTCTGATTTTATAAACACTTGTTTACAGCTCTGCTGTGCATTTGACATTTTCTGGTTTTTATCATAATTATTCATGCTAAAGGGTATGCTGGTAAGTGTTTAACAACTAGCTTTCTGGTGGAAAATGTATGTACAACATACTTTTAAGTTTTGTTGTTCAGTTAGTTCAGTGATATCTGCTGCTTCATGACCTCATTTGTGATTTTCTTGTCAGATAATTGAAGTTATTTGCCATTTCCTTCTCCAAGTCAATTTATAGATGAGGAAACTGAGACAGGATTAAATGACTTGCTCAGGATCATAGAGCTAGTAAGTATCTGAGACTAAATTAGAATTCATATCTTTCTGATGCCAGACCCAGCACCCTAGCCGCCTAGCTATACCACTTTTAAGTTTAATCTTCATTTATTGTTTTTACATGTTTTGTACTTACTTCTATGTGTATATATGGTAGATATGGTAGATATATATATGGTATATACTGATAGAAAGCAAGTTCTTTGAGTGTCAGAACTGTTTTATTTTTGTTTTTACTATACCTAGAATATTGCAACTCTTTAAGAAATGCTTTACTTATTTATTGACCAATACCCAAAGACATACATTACTTAGACTCCACACAAAAGTCTACACACTCAATTGAAATATAAGATGCATGTTTTAAGCATCTATTATATGCTAGATATCATGATAGATACTGAATATACAAAGATTCCAAATAATCTCAAATCATTTCAAGGTAACTCTTTTTAGCTGCTTGATAGCTATCTTAACCAAATTGTTTTCTACCATAATTATCATTATTAGTTCTATATAATGGGAATTCATTTATATCATGGGTAGGTATCACCTTACTTTAGCTTTGCCAATAGTCAAAATCCCTTAACTCTAGTATTAAGGTTTTTTATCCTTGCTCAACTATTTTCAGAGGTCCTGCTGTGTGTTCTGTAGCCATCTGACTCTCCTCGCTCATGCAATCATTCTGCTTCTCATGATGACAATATTTAATAATTAATAATTTAATACACATATAACATCTAGGTATAATCATTTTATAGTTGTAGAACATGATATGCTAAACTGGATGGTCCATAAACATTTCAAATTCAGAATGTCCAAAACAAAACTTGCTTGGTTGATTAGTTTAGTGGTTGTCCTTCATTTTTGAAGAAGACCAAAATAACATCACAAGATTGAAGTCAAGGTACAGAGTGTCTGACTGGCTGATCAGACCAACATTAGAAGGCTGCGCCACAGGTCAGGCACAAATAGTCCACATGAATATTTGGGAATGAAGATGCCTCTAAATTTGTACATCTTATATTTCTTTTTAGCTACTGCAATTTTGCTTTGTTCATAGAGCAAAACTCCTTCATTGATGAGGGTGTGCCTTGCTGGATGGTTCTGTGTCAGTTGTCTTCCTTGTCTTACAATCAAATCCAAATTCTTAAAAAACAAAACTTGAGAGTGTTTTGGGTTGTTTCTTCTGATCTCTGTGTGAACATTTGAATTGTGTAAATTCTTTGTAAAATAGTGTTTTAGAGAAATGTATATTTGGCATTCAAACAACATGGCCAGCTCTCTAGATTTGTACTTTCTGCATCTGAGTTTGAAAGCTTGCCAGTTTAACTCAAGAAAAGACCACAGTGTCAGGTACATTATTTTGCCAGGTGATCTTCAGAATATTCCTAAGATAATTCAAGTGGAAGTGATTCCATTTCTTGGTTTATCACTGCTATACTATCTAGATTTCACAGACATACAACAATGAAGTCAGGACAATAATTCTGTAAACATTGTTTGGTAGACAGTCTAATACCTTTTTGTCCCCATGTTTTCCATTGATGTCTTCCAAACACTGAGCTAACTATGGCAATATGTGCATCAGCCTCATCTTCTATGTAGATATCCCAAGAAAAGATCCTGCCAAATTAAGTGAATTTATTCACAACATTCAATATTTCTCTGTTTGCTGTAACCAATGGTTTCACTTGTGGATGATGTGGTGCTAGTTGGTAGAGAATCTGCTTTTTCTTAATGTTAACTGTAACATTAGCCAAAATTAGCACAAACAGCAGAGAATCAATCCATAATTTGCTTGATTAAGTGGCAGACCCATCTTCCACACTCCTCCCCTCCACCCTGTCCTTGCCTCCTGTCCCAACACACCTGTGACTGTCACTGGAGAATTTATCTATGTTTCTTTTACTTTTATAGAGATGGACAAAGAAGGGATCTTTGAACTCCCAGGGAATAATCTCCTTTTGCCCTATAACCTGGAAAATTTCAGTCAGCTTTTATATGAGCAATGAACTTCCTGCCTTGCAAATCTCAACAGAAATAGAATTAGTACCAGGTGCTTTGTTATATGAGAGGAGCCTAATTGTATTCAAAACTTTTTCTTCATTAGCTAGAGAGGAATGGAGTTCAATATAAAATATACAGTCAGTGATTTCATCATTGATTGATGGCAATCTCTTGAGTACACTATAACAGTGTTCAGCCCATTTCTTCAGGTTCATGTCCTTATCATTAATCAATGTGATGCCATCAACACTGAGTAATTTTTGATGCACCATAGGCCTTTGGCCCATAAATAGCCTTCAGTGCAACATAAAAGTGCTTTGGATTATTACAATCAGCATAAAACTGAATTTTATCTGCCTTCTTAACCAAGAATCCTGCATCTTTCCAACCTTTGCTTGAACTTTACTTTTGATGGACTTAAATACTGCCTTCTTAGAGACAGATGAATTACCTTGCTGATGAATCCTGGGGAGTTCTCGTTTTTCACTTAGCAGCTTCTGCATTTCCCCATAATTTTCATTGAAACAATCTTGATGTTTGCAAGTATTCTGGCTCTGATGAAAAAATGCAATGCTGTACACCAAATTGCTGAAAACTGCCCACTCCTTCTCAGCTCCACTGTTGCTATCCCTGTGTTGCTAAAATTGTGTATCAGTTTTTCCTTCAAATTAACAATAAATTGTCTCCACTCAGAAAAGCATTCTAATCTGTTGACTTTAAGTCTAGAGATAGTTGTTTTGTCCTGGGGCTAACACTTTTGCTGAATGTGAGTAGTTAGCTTCCAGAATGTAAGTCTGATCAATTTAGTACTGATACATACATCACCTTCAATATTTTCACCTCCTGTCTTGTTGTTGTTGTTGTTGTTATTACAATAACAATCTATGAAATGGCATTATTTGCTATGAAGGTCCATTCATGAAGTTTTATTGCATTTAGGGAAATGTAAGACAGTGTTGGTGCTGAGTTACACAAGTCTTCAGCAATAGCGTGACCACTGTTGTTCTATTTCTGACTTCATTTCTCCCAACAACTTTCTGCTAAGTTTAGTACTCTGGGTCTATTCTTGATTTACAGAATTATAAGCCTCTCCTCTTTTTGGCACATTAATGATGAGGGTCTCCAGGTCTTCATAAAGTTTTTCTTTGACCTCATCAGGCTTGGTCAATGTGGGAGCATAGGCATTGATGATGGTGGCGTAGCATTTTTCTGCAAGTGGCAATCATATTGTCATGAACCTGTCATGCTTTTTTTTGGTAGGCATATGAGCTTATTAACTAGATTAGTTTTGATTGCAAACTTACTCCAGCTTCACAGCACTCCCCTTTACTGCAGCCACTCCAGACGATTATGTATCTGGCTCTGACTTCAGTAAGCAGACCTCATTTTCCAATTTTGTTTCACTCAGATCTACTATTTGGATGTGATACCTGATGAGTTCTCTTGTAAAAGAAGCTACTTGTCTTTCAGGTCTACTGGACTTTGTGTTGCCCATAAGCACGTGCATATTCCATGTACCAAAGATGATTGGAAACTTCTTTGAAGAAGTTGTATATTGTTTATGTTTCACTCACAGGACAGAATCCCCAACAGCTGTGATAAGCAGGGCAAAGTTGGGTGAAGCAGATAATTTTGGGGCACCTTTTCTAGCCCCTTCCTCACAGCAGGAAGTGAGCATTGTGATGCTTAGAAAAGGCAATGCCCAGGGGGGCTACTGAGAAGAGTGAGTGTCCAGTGGCTTGATGGTCTGGGCTGCCTAAATGCAGGGTTGTGATTACAGATGGCAACGGATGTGCTTTGTCCCTTGTGTGTTGCCACGGGTTTTTGACATAAGTGAAAATGAGAAAATGATGTACGTGATGTCTTTTGATTTGCACACACATTGGATTTAAGCGAGGCAGAGTCACTGACCTCCAGGGGCAAGCAAAAGTCAAGACACCTGGTGATCATCGTGGATGCAGAGGAGGGGCTTAGCATCTTCAAGGTTTGACTGAGCTCTAAGTGCTCCACAGCACCCGCTTCAGCCGCCTTCATGGCCGAAGGAAAGTTGTTCTCATCTGCTCTTTGTGCTGGGGGTAGACACTCCCCAACTCATCCACTGACGTGAGATTCCTCAGTTACTCTCCAGCTGGGTTAGTTTATCCTCCAAAATAGCTCACCAATATGTGGCTGCTGCATAGGATACAGCTTCTTGGAGCCACAGGGGGAGATAAGGGAATTGGGTGAACCCCATAGACAGAAAGCAGCCTTACTAAAGGGCTCAGCAGTCCTCACACCAGAGATGCTGGTCTTCGCTGAAGGCTGAATACGCCCCCACACCCCCAAGTCAGAACTTATTATCTTTCTCTGTGAACAAACCTTTTTTCCCTAAATTTCCTGATAGAGGGTATCACCATCCTTCCATTTACCCAGGCTTTGAACCATGGTGGAATCCTCTACTTCTCTCTCTTACTCAATATCCACAATGTGTTGCTAAGTCTTGTTTCTACCTTTTAGAAGATACATCCTATACATCCCCTTTTCTCACGGTACAAACCCTCATCTCCTCACATCTGGTCTAATACAATAGCCTTCAAGTTGATTTTCCTGCCTCAAGTCTCCCCACACCAGTCTTTGGCTCAGTCAGAAGTCAAAGTAGTACCAGTTTGACCATGACACCACTTCCCATTCCCTTACTCTTACACCAGCTCAGTAAACTCCAGTGACTCCATATTAAATCCAGGATCAAATGTAAAATCCTCTGTTTAGTTATTAAAGCTCTTTCTACCTCCCTGATATTAGTCATTAGTCCTCACTGCATTGCTTCTTGCCTGACATTTCATTTAATCTTCACTTTATGAGGTAGGTATATAATTATCCCCATTTTACAGATGAGAAAAAATGAGGCTCAGATTTAACTGACTTACCCAGACAGTGGGTGGCAAACCCAACTTTTAACTCCCTAATCTGATTCTTTTCCCCATTAAAGTAGACTGCTTAAGAAACTTCTCTGCATAATGTGGGTGTTCTGACCCATGCCCGTGTGGGTGGCTGACCCATGCCAGAATTAAACGTGCAAATTTGGTCTCATTTGTTCTATATCCTAGTTAACTGAATTACAGACCATACATGGAGTTAGCAGCTCTATCCTTCCAAACACTGTTTCTTCCTCTTAATCCAAATGTCTGTTTCTCTGAACTGTGACATCTTCCAAATGCAAATATTTTAGTGAAAGGTGGAGCCATAAACTCACTCACTTCTCCTTCACCAATCTATCCTTTCCAAATTTCCTTTGACACAAATGGCAAAAACGGCCGTGTTTAAAGCATGCTGGGATCTTTTATTGCCTGGATCTTATCAGAAATGTCTGCCTGAGAACTTGCTTATTCAGGGCATTCCCACAAGAGACAAAACAATGCCGCTTGAGACCTCCCTCGATTCAGTACATCTGTTTTGAATTCCATGATGAATTTAAAACTTGGAGGAGAGTGTAAGGAAAGCATGGGTGCCATGTACTATGCCAAGGGACAGCAAAAAGCACAGAATGCTGCCAGACATTTTAAAACTGCCTATGAGTGAGATTGGAAACTTTTTCTTCTCAGATATATACAAAAGAAGAAAAAAGTAATTTGATTTATATTAACTAAGTATTAAATAACCAGACCAGCAGAACAGTAGACAGTGGAGTAAAGTATTTGGCATCCCAAACTATGTTTGTACCTCAATTATTGGACCTTACAACCATTTCCCTTCTTCTATCCCATTCCAGTGTGTGTCATCTCTCTGAAGACAGGAGGTTTCTGGGGGACATTTTCAAAATTGGGAATATTAAATTTCTAAATGACATACTTAGTCTTAGCAAACTTCAGGAGAATTCATTGATGGACTGGGAATCAGGGGGGAATCACTTCAGGATGCTTGACTCACTGAATGAGGCACTTAATAAAGTCCAGGAAAAGGAAGAGTTTCTGAAGAACAGCCTGATTTCTATGTTACCAACAAAACCCAGCCACAAGAGGTAAAAAGAGAAATCCCATTTAAAGTAACTATAGATAATATAAAATATTTGGTAGCCTACCTTCCAAGACAAAACAAATATATAAACAAAATTACAAAACATTTTTCATACAAATAGAGTTAGATCTAAACAACTAGAAAAAAATCAAGTGCTCACAGGTAGGCTGAGTTAATATAATAATAATGACATTTCTATCTAAATCAATCTACTTATTCAGTGCCATACCAATCAAACTGCTAAGAAATTTATAGAGCTAAAAAAAAATAATAACAAAATTGATTTGGAACAACAAAAGGTCAAAAATTTCAAGGAAATTAATGAAAATAATGCAAAGAAAGGTAGCTTAGCCCTACAAGATTTGAAGGACAGCCCAAAGGCTGAGGGTATGTCTATATTCCAATCACTTAGCTTCACAGTACTGTGGTTCTATACACTTGATTTTTACTTTTACTCTCAATTGAGTCACAGCTGCCCTTTGGAAATCAATTTATAGTCTTTCTATTCTCTCAGCCTTCAACTGTTCCCCTTCTGTGCCTAAATGTTTGATTTCAGTTGATTGTGATTGTTAACTACTACTGGAACTTGAAATTGTCTTATACGAAGATCTGGGGGACTTCATCTTAAATCAGATGTTTAAAACATTCTTTGTAGTTACAAATGTGTATGTTCAAAGGATCATACATTTTAAACTGGAGAGCACCTAAGAGGTCACTGTGTCAATCCTCACCTCACTGAGGCCTAGAAAAGGGACAGGACTTGTCCAAAATCACACAGATATTAAATGGCAGAACCTCAATTCAAACCACGTTGTCTAACTCCAAATTCAAAATGCTGCCTTCCCATGTATTTTTTTTTAATTAAAAAAATGTTTTATTAATACATTTACAAATTATCATCATATTTTGAGAAGTATCTTGTAACAATGGAGAAGAATTAAGTAAAGCTAATAATGAGGTAAAGAGAAAGTTCTGCCCTGATGACCATGGTCAGGACCTCTTTTTACATTGGCTTTAAAAGAAACTACCTCCAATCACATGGAATGTCCCAGCATTTATGGTCATATAAGTTGTGGTATATAAATATAAACAGATACTGTGGTGCTGTAAGAAATTAGAAACAGATAATTTTAAAGAAATAGAGAAATGCAGAATAGATAACAAAAAATTTAGTGGATTTGAAATTAGTTGACTATTTAGATTCACAAAGTAATCATTAATGGTACAATGATAACTCAGGAGACTTCCAAAGGAGTGCCTCAGTAATCTATTTTTTGTCTTGTGCTAATTTAAATGGACACTGATGACATGAATAGGTTTTATAAGGGGGGGATATGGGAGGAGAGGAAGAATTGAAAGGGGAAGGGAGTGGGAGACACAGGGGGGAAAGAAGGTGGGAATGAAAGGGAAAGGCAAGGAAGAAAGAAGGAAAAGAAGAAAGAAAAGAGAGAAAAAGAAAAAGAGAGAAAGAGAAGGGAATGTTTGTGTTAAATATTTATAAATTTAAATATTTCAATAGAAGGTAGTTTGGGAGACAGGACACTAACAACTGGGGGGAATTTTACATCTTTGCATTTGCTATCCTGCCTGATTTCCACCCCATGGTAATTGATACTCCTTCCAGATTAAGCTCATCACTTCTAAATTTATCACCACAATTCTAACTCAAACCTCAATTGAAGCCACCATTTTAAACCTCTGTTTGAAGGGCTGCAGGATGGGGTACCAAATTCTTCCCAAAGCCTTCCTTTATGGAGACTAGACAATTGATTCTCAGTTCACTCCACTTTGCATCTGCTGCTTTGCCTTATTTCAACTGGGGAACAAGATATGCCATTGAGGGATACTCTCTGGTATCTCCTTGCCTCCTGCTTTCCTGACTTTTTTGTTTGTTGTCTCCCCTTTTATACTATATGCTCCTTCAGGGTAGGGATTGTCTTTCTTTTTATTTATTGCATCTCTAGCACGTGTGTCATGTACACATACACATACATCTCCAGTGTCTGGCACATAATAGGTGTTTGAAAAATGTTTGCTGGATTGGATTGAATTGGATTAGGAAAAGTTTCATATAGAACAGTATTTTTTGAGTATATGGACCTCTTTGGTAGTTTGCTGAAGCTTATGGACCCAGTCTGAGAGTAATATTTTAAATGTGTAAAACAAAATATGTAGGATTGCAAAAAATTGATTATATTCAAATATGTTATTTGAATATTAATATTAAATATTAAACTATATTTAAAGTTGTTTTAAATATTAAAATATTAATATTAACAATATTGAAACAATAGTATTTTAGAATTATGCATAGACTATCTCACACCTTATACCAAGGTAAGATGCAAATAGATTCATGATTTAAACATAAAGGGTGATACTATAAGCAAATTAGGAGAGTAAGAGATAGTCTAACAATCAGATCTTTGAAAAAGGGAGAAATTTGTGGCCAAAGAAGAACATTATGAAATGCAAATTGGGTAAATTAATTAAATCAAATTTTTTTTTGCAAAACAAAACCAATGCAGTCAAGATCAGAAAGGAATTAGGAAGCTGAGGGGAAAAAAAATTTCCTGCTAGTGTTTCTGATAAAGAGTTCATCTTTAAAATTTATAGAGAAGTAAGTCAAATTTACAAGAATACAAGTCATGCCCCAGTTGATAAATAGTGAAAGAATATGAACCAGCAGTTTTCAGATAAAGAAATAAAAACTATCTATAGTCATATAATGAAATGCTCTGTTTTCTACATGGATTTTATATATATATATATTTTTTTATATATATGAATTTAGCATTTTGTTTGCTCCCCCACCCTATTATATATAAAAATGACTTTAAACATGTTTTTAAAACTTTGAGTTCCAGATTCTTACCTCTATTATTTCCTCATTAACCTATTGAGAATGCAAGTAACTCAATATAGACATGCAAAACATTTACATAATATTGATGTTGTGAAAAAAAATACACACTAAAATAAATCCCTCAAGAAAATTAAAGAAATTTTTAAAAGTACAAGCAAAAGAAATGCTCTAAGTCATTCTTAATTAGAGAAATGCAGTACCATCTCACATCTACCATATTGGCCGATATGACAGAAAAAGAAAACAATAACCTTTAGAGAGGATGTGGGAAAATTGGGACACCAATTGTGAAATGATCCAACCATTCTGGAAAGCAATTTTGAATTATGCCCAAAGAGCTATCAAACTGTATATACCCTTCAATTCAGCAGTGTCACTACTGGGCGCATATCTCAAAGAGATCATAAAAGAGGGAAAAGAACTCATATGTGCAAAAATGTTTGTGGCAGTGTTTTTTGTGATGACAAAGAATTGGAAATAGAGTGGATGCCCCTCAAATGGGGAGTGGCTTAATAAGTTTTGGTGTATGAATGTAATGGATCAACTAAGATAGACTTACCTCTTCTCAGCAATACAGTGATCCAAGACAATTCCAATAGTCTTGGGATGGAAAATGCCATCTGCATCCAGAGAAAGAATTATGGAGACTGAATGTAGATAAAGGCATTGTATTTTCACCTTTCTTGTTTTGTTTGCTTTTTCTTTCACGTGGTTTTTTCCCCTTTTGGTCTCATTTTTCTTGCACAATCTGAAAAATATGGAAATATGTTTAAAAGAATTATACATGTATAAGCTTTATCAGATTGCTTGCTTCCTTGGAAAGGGGGCAGGTAAGGGAAGGAGGGAGAAAAACTTGGAACAGAAATGATAATTCTACATTTTTTCATACTATGTTGTTCTTGTGTTGAAGGCTTTCCTTGGGTTCTTTTAATATTTTGGAAAATAATACCAATTTAGAGAGAGAAAATCGAGTGCTGTGTGACTCTGGGGAAGTCAAAACCTCTCAGTTCCCTAGGTATTTCTCCAAGGCTGTAAGTTGAATAGAAGGTACTAACTTATCTCAATAGAGGGCATTTCCTCATAAAGGAGTCTTCTGAATCATTAGTTCAGAAATTACAGGTCCAAGCACTATCAATAGCCCTACCAATGTAGCACTGGAGCAATATATGTGTTGTTTTGCATTTTAAATATGATGTTTCTACCTTCTTTTGGTAGTCTTGTATATCTCTGAAAACACATTTCATGTTACTCCTTAAATGCAAGTCATCATTATTAATATATTTCATTCCCTGATCACCCTGACCTATCCCTTCCCTATGTTATTAGAATACAAGTTCCTCTTATATCTCTATTCACAGAACTTAGCACGTTGTAAGTACTTAATAAATGTCCCATTCATTCATTCACTCTTTCCACATACATCCACAATCTGTCTTTCACTGGATTATCATTATTGTCATTATTTTATTGCTGGACTATTAGTGTACTATGATTATCAGATGAACAGAATTTTTGCAAAAAGGTTGATTTTTAACTAGATAGTTAGGCTTTTGACAAAACAAAAAATTTAGGAAGAATGTCCTACATGATTTTCCAAACATGATCTACTCCTACTCTTCATAGTGTAAAATATATATATATATATATATATATATATGCATTTATAAAAATTTGATGATCTTCTTATCTCTATTATATTCTGTGCATTTTGCATTTTGAATTTTTCATCCAATTTAGTTTGCCAGTGAATGGTTATTCTATTTTTTCTCATTGCCATGGATTTCACCAATGAAGCTTTGGAACTAATATGTCATCTATCAATAGTATCATTTAAAAAAATTTCACCATAAATAGGGAATCTATTTTCTCCAAGGCATTGACAGACTTCCCTTTTTATTATTTGATGTTAGTACTCAGAAAATTAAATAATTATCTTCAAAATAGAAAATTTTCCCATCTAAAAATGGGATTAGTTTATTTCCAAAATCCTTTTTAGCTCTATGAACCTATGTTATGGGTAACAGATGTGAATAGCTTGGATTATCTGTGCAGACATGCAGGCTTACTAAATTTTGGGCATAGTCTTCTTTTCTTAAGTTATTTGCATGGGAGCATCAATTTTATTACAAACAGGTTTGGAGAGGAAAGAAAGAATTTACTGGTAGAATACTGCATCATGGAAATACCTAAACTAGCATAATGATGACATGATGACACATAGTTATGTGGCATTATTTGGCTTTTTTCTGAATTTGTCATTGCTTCCTATTTTTGTGTGAAGCTAAACTGTCTCTGTCTAACCTTCATCTTGGGCAGGTTTTCTTGAGTCAAAATGTTTCCATCTATCTTTGACAGGTTACAGACGGTAACTATAGCAATCATACGTTCACCACTTACAGATTGAACTTTAGTTAAGAATGCTACTAATATAATGCAAGGGACTGAATTTAAATGCATGTTTGTGTATTTTTTTTTATGCCTTGCTTACTACACAGCTTTCTTTCACTGGAGAAACCACTGCTGGCATGCATTAGCAGCTATGCATAAGTCTCAAGTCCCACACTCCTACAGATTTATTGGATTTAGAAGTCAAAGAGGAGCCTGAGTGTAAAGTGCTTAACACAACAACAGTTTCTAAAATTAAGATGTCTGCTTCCTTAATTC
Organism: Sarcophilus harrisii; assembly: GCF_902635505.1. Taxonomy (NCBI): domain Eukaryota; kingdom Metazoa; phylum Chordata; class Mammalia; order Dasyuromorphia; family Dasyuridae; genus Sarcophilus; species Sarcophilus harrisii. Next base: position 528,871,819 of record NC_045426.1, on the reverse strand, counting down.
ACAGGCTAAAAATCTTAATACTAACTCATAGTCCTCTAGTCCTCCTAATACATCATCCACCCATAAACTCGTTCATACATAAAGCCAAAAAAAGTACAGGATAAAACTCAAGAGTAATTTTGTGTGTGACTATTCCTAACTCTTAAATTCTGAAATTAAGTAAAATGTCTTATTTCTTCCCTTCAGGGAAGTTTATAGCAAAACATTTTGGGAGGGACAAGAAGGCACTGGTCTCATGCTCTCACTTCTTATTTAAAAAGAAAAACACTTCACTTTATCATTCTGAACAGAAAAAATAATGACTGAGAAAGCAGGAAATATATTTTGATCAATAGAGTAAATTGACATTTATTTATGGATTTCATACAATATCTTGAAATTTTATTAATTGTTATTTAATCTTGTTATATTAACTGAGTCATTAGAAATGGATTTGGCATAAACCCACAAAGTGGACAGCCTCTGTAGGGATATAAAAGTATTGGCTTTACTCGGCTCACCAAGAATAGCCAAGGAGAATTTTTTTCCCTTTATAGCCTAAGGGGATGGTTTTATCTACTGCAGGAGCTGAGATGGGAGACTCAGATTAATATTTAGCAGAGTAATCTATGGGCTTTCTGTTGCCCATATTTGAAACTTTCTTAATTTGGTTTTTCTGTGTTGTGATAATTTGCTTTCCCTGGGACTGATATATGAAGGAAAAATGTGAGATACATAAAGATACCTTGTAGTCAATTCAGTTCAATTCACCAAACATATACTGAGCATCTACTATATGCAAGGTACTGTGATGAAAATGAAAGCCAGTCTTTTCCCTACCCAATATGTCATTAATTCAGTAGATCTCAGTACCCCTTCATATTTTCTTAGGCTATAGCTAGCCCCTGCTCCAATTTCTCTTTTCTCTCTTTCCAAACTCTGTTCTATAGTTTACTTGTTCAACCACACATCATCCTCCAACCCAATGGCTCTGTCCCTAGTAAGTACTTGACAGCTCTCTGACTTGCACTTGAATCTTTTGCACTTTTATCCTTTGATAACCACCCCATGACAAAATCCAATCCTAAATTACTTCCATCCTATGTTTATATGCTTCTGAAAGGAGCTGGAGGAAGTCATTATCCACAAACCATCTCCATAGAGTAGCTCTAGATACAGACTGAAAAGTGGCAGTTGGAGATGGGAAAGACTCATCTTCCTCTTGCCTCTCATCTATGAAGATGTATCAATATGGGTATGGGTCTGGTCTGAGGTGGGGCTACTCAGTTGTTATTTATTTATTTTTTACAATGATGTCATTGGATCATTTATAATGATGACAAGCATAAGGTCCCCAGGTAAACTTGAGCAGTTTATGTAATATCCCAAGTTTGAGTTCAAAGAAAAATACTCAGGTAAAATTGTGAAGTGGACAAATTTGTTTTCAACTTGCTTTTCCATATCTTTTACAACTTCATCATACAACTTCTCTCTTTCAGATATCTAAAGCCAAATCACAAAATCACTTCTTAAAGGATCATCTATTAGTTATTTGTACCATAGAGTGAATTTAAGTTGATGTAATTTATGTTTCAAGAGTTATGAAGTGTAGAGGAGATAACTGGGAGTGGTGGAGCAATGAGTAAAGGGGAAAGGCCTTCCCAGTAATCCCTTGGAAGTCATACCCCACCTTGTGCCTATCTTATCTAAACTGTGAGGTGAACTTTGTAAATACATTTTCAGGTAGTTATTGATAGTCAGCATTGACTTATATACACCAAGTTGTTCAATATTTATGATATGTGGTCAGTTTTCAGTAGTAACCAGTTTTTGTTCCTTAATTCTTCCACCAAAAATAGTAGGCAAACATCTAGAAGTGTAGAAGGAAATATGATTAATATGTTATGTCTTTTTAGAGTAATGATCCTTTTTTTTTAAAGACTCCAATAGAAGTTCTGAATTCTTTAGGTTGTCCTTTTATTTATATTTTATATTTTTATATATATTTATGTATATATTTATATATTTTATTTGTATTTTATATATTTTACATATATTTAATATATTTATTTATATTATTATATTACATTTGTATTTATATATAAATATTTTATATATATTTATATTTTATTTATATTATATTATATATATATATAACTTATATATTTATATATATATAAATATATATATTCCAAAATTGGGAGTGTTCTGGGATTAAGCTCTCAGGGCTATGAAAACTAGAACTTTGGTTCTGGACTCATAATCTCGGGAACTGAATGAAATCACACCATTCCTGGAGAAAAAGAATGTTTATTACGCTACACTTTTTCCACTACCAGCTTCTCCCATGGAAATGAAGCTGGCGGGGGACAGAATACAAAAGGTTTAAAGCAATTCTAGGATCCTAGACCAGTAGCAAAGATAATAAAAAAAGGAAAATTATAAATATTGGAAGGATTATGGGAAATTAGGCAAATCTATGCCCTGTTGCTGCCATGTGGACCTCTGAATCCGCATAATCATTCTGGAAAAGAAACTGGAATTAGACGTGTGAATGTGTGCCCTTTGATCGAGAGGCCCAAAATCAAAAGAGATAAAATGAGGAAAAGATATTTTATGTATAAAAATATTTATATCAGCTCTTTTTGTGGGGGGGGGAATTAGAAAGTAAGAGGATGGGCAATAATTAAGTAATAGCTGAATAAGTTGTAGAATATGAATGTGAGGAAATGCTATTTTTCTATAAGAAAAGAGACAATTTCAAAGAGATTTTGAAAAACTTACATGAACTGATGCAGAACAAAGTGAGCAAAGCCAGAACAATTTATACTGTAACAGCAATACTACAAAAACAAACACTTTTGAGGACTTTTATAAATTAATGGAAATGAAACAAGCAGAACCAGAACAAATTATACTACATTGTAAAAACAAACAACTTTGAAATCTGTAAGAATGCAAAGGCTCCATGATGAAACATGCTATACATTCCAGAGAAGTTATGAGTGCAGAATACAACTTTTTTGTATATAGCAATTGGGAGAATTTGTATTGCATGACTATACTTATTTCTCACAAGAAACTTTATTTTCTTACTTTCTTTTTTTCCCCAATTGGGTGAGGAGAGCAAATAAATTTCTTTTAACTTTTCAAAAAAAATTAAAACTACCAGTGGAAATTACAGATGTAAAATATTGCATGAACTTTCAGATGAGATCACTGTATTATTAGTTTTATTTAACCGTTTTTCTTTGTTATGAAGCTTTGCCAAAGTGGGATTAATATGTAAATGTTTTGTAACATATAAATAAAATAAATAAAAATCTAAAGTGTAGAAATGGAAATGCTTTTTATAACTTAATTTATATGAAATTCTGGGTGATTCAGGATATTTCAAGTAAAATAGTAAAGCTATATTATGAAGGTTAAACCCAAGAAGTACTCAAAATCATCCAATTTCTTCTTCTTGTGTTTCTATCATATTTGAAGCTATTATCTGTGGAACCATTTAATGTCCCTAGGCTTCAGTTTCTCATATGTTAAACGAGTGTTAGCATAGATGGTTTTTGTAGTGCCTTCACGTTATAAAATTATGACACTAGGAAATGCATAATTTTAGGTTTGCAGATATACTATTAAAAGTTATTTGTCTGGGCTTCAAAAATCTGGACTTGTAATTTGGGCATGTTCCCACCAGGTGGCAATGGTGCCTCAGCCATGTAATCCAGAATAAAAGGCATGTGGTATGCCTGAAATTTGAAGGACTGTATTTAAGGACACATTTTTGTTTCAACCTGTCCCCAACCAAACATATAATGTAAGCAAGCATTAAAATTTAATATACTACTTTAGAATAGAAATCCCTTAACCCAAAGATTGAGATCAGTTGATAGATCTGAAAGTCTCATAGCTCTTCAGTCTAGTAAGACCTTTCCCCTTCCCAATCCGCTTTGCCCAAGGACTTTGCTATTTGCCATTCACCTATTCCCCAACTCCTTTGAAGGAATCCACTGCCAAGATTCTTCCTATCCTTACCACTTTTGGAAATTTTGCTGTTAACACTTCCATTTTCAATTCACACTCACATTCATTTTCACTCATCAGTCAACACAAAAGTAACAAGTAACAAGTTTCCTCTTCAAAAACCTATAGTGTTTATTTCAGTTTTTCCTGGTTTATAGTTACTTTAAAAGATGAAAATAAAATTTGATATCTTTCTTCCTAATCCTTAACTTTTATTAACCAGTTCTACATCTGAGTCCAGTTAGATAATTCATTTGTAACTTACTCTGCTTATTTTGATTTACAACAAAAAACCCCAACATGACAGTTTACCCTCAACCTTTGAGTAGCACAGTGGTAAAATGCCTCTAGGTACTTATTTCTCAATAGCTTGCTGTGGATATTTCCCAGTATCTCCTGTCAGTTATTAGAGGGAAAACTGCCAAGTATAGGAATAAAATACATGATATCTCTTTAGTCCTTGGCTGCCAGCTCTCCTCCATTTTTTCTTTTATGTATTATTAAGGAGCAAAACAACTCATATTTGTATGGTCTGTTAGTGTTTCTTCACAAAACCTTGTGAGCCTAGATAGGTAGTTAACTATCTCTATTTTGATACTGACAAAAACTAAGGTTCAGAATGGTTGTGACTTGTGCAAGGTCATCCAATTCAGTGGAGTTGGAAGGAAAAGCCCCATCTTTATGATTCCAAATCTAGGAGTCTTTACATTCTATTTGCTACCTCATGGCACTTTGTTAAAAAAAAAAAAAAAGTGAGATTACAACTAAGGAAGGAATACCTACATTGAGAGTATAAAAGCACCTATGGCTGTATTCACCCCCTCAATTGTTAAGAAATCATTTTCTTCTTTATTTTCTTGAGAAGTGTCAAGCATTCTCTAGCTGTTATTTGACTCATGTAATTGACCTTTAAATACAATAATAGCTTTTAGCAATGGCTTGAGATAAAAAACCATCTTCCATATAATTTCTAGAGCTGGCTGATTAAGATCCCTTACACAGGCTTAGGTTTTTGAACTACTTTTCAATAAGGATGTTGAATGGAGTTTAAAACTGGTTTTGTAATATTCCCATGTCATGCTGGGAATGGATAATAACACTTCTCAGACTGAGGCAAGGCACCAGCCTACAGAAAACCATGCCAAATACTCCACCCTTTCCGCCCCCTCTCCTCATTCCAAACTTCTAATTTTCTGTCACTGACCTTCAGGGCCAGGAAGCTCAGTTTGGTTTTAAAAGCTCCTACTGGGCCGGGTGCTGCATCTATACTAGGGAGAGTAAACTGAGATGGTGTTAATAGCAAACGAAGACTTAAGGGGGCAGAATAGGTGACAGAAGTTGAGGGTAATAAACGGAAAACGAAGCTCTCCTCGAAGAACCCCAACACTGATTGTCGAGAGTGTGCATCCAATCCCCAAACATCAAGCCAAGACGTAACATAACGCCTGAAAAAGAAACCACATTTAGGGAGAAGGATCTGCGGGTGGGGGTGGAGGGCGTGGCTAAATCAGGAACAGCTGGAAGAAGGTGGCTTTGAAAAAAGCAGCCATCAAGAAACAGCCTGTACCTTGTTAAAAAGACATCCAGTGGGTATCAGAGCACTTCTCTAATCAGACCTCAAACGAGAAAACGAGGGTTTGTTCCCATGAAGAAAGTTCAGAGAACAAGAGGAGGGGAGAAGTGAGCTCATTTAGGGAAAACAGATGGCTTTGGGAAGCAGCAGGGCTGAGGAAGACCATCAGGTAGGTAGGTGCCTGAGGACAAACAGTAAATTCAAACTCTTATTGGTTATGTCACAATCAAGGGGAGTCGGTGCAGCCAAACCCTGAAAACGCAAAAAAAAAAAAAATAGAGAGAGAGGGGGGTGAGGGGGTGGGGGAGAGGGAGTAAAGCTCTGGGAAACCAGAGGCAGGGTCCTTGAAAGGGTTGAGATGGATGAAGCTACGGCTGCACGTGGGCAGAAAATGTTAGCTCCGACTTGCTGGAGCTGGAAGAGAAGCCTGCGGCTGCCTCCCACTCCCCGGCTGAAAGACCAGCCTTCCCGGGCGCCGACCCCTCGCTCCTTCTCATCGCACTGCAGCAACGCCCCAGGAAAAGCGGAGCTTTCGAAGCCTCCCCATGGCGGGCTGGCGGACTGCGGGGGCAGTGCCCAGCTGGGTTTAGGGCAGGGCCAGCCGGCTCCTCCTCTTTCATTTCCCTCGCCTTGCTTCCCTGCGCTCAGGGCCAGCCAGAGCTGCTCCTTAGAGTTAGTTATGAGCACTGACTTTCCATGGCTGTTTGTCAGAAGGCCAAAGTCTCATGTGGGAAACTAATACTTGTGTTAGAAACCGAATATACACAAGGCTGCTTTCAGTAGCGGAGGGAGTCCTAGTCAACATCTGTCATTACTGTACTGTGCACTGTTGGGCTCCCCCGCCCCCCTCGTTTCTTTCGATGGCTGCTTCCAACTTTTTTTGGAGAAAGGAGATAAAAGAAATATCAGAGACAAGGGCATAAATAAAGGAGTTCTCTCATCTGAACACAGATGCTCTAGTAGATCTTCCCTCCTCCCAACTCAAACAGTAAAGAGAAGGGGGAGGGGATTGAGTCTGGATTTATTTTTACAAGAATTCTCATGGGCATTCCCATTTCCAGCATCCATTTAAACCCCATACTTTAACCATTTATTATCCTCTGCCCTGAGCAGTTTCCCCTCCTTTGCCTTTCAAGGCTTTTCTTTACCTCAGAGGACTGAAAGCAGGCAATGCCTTAAAAGGGAGGGGAAGAGAGATAGCTTTCAGGAAGACCAGGCTCATCTCAAATTTCTCTCCAATAGGTTTTAGGAAAGCAGCTTCCCTCAAAGTGCCCAAGCTGACAGTGTTGACTTATTTTAGTAGACTGAAACTTCTCCTCCTCCAGAAGTTATACTTAATCACTATTCTGTCTCTGGACCTCTTCCCCTCTGCTCTTAGCCAAAGTCTAAGAGACTGAGAATGTGAAAGATGGTACATGTGAACAAAACAATATGTAGACATTACCACTGGCATCCTTTTTTGCACCAGACTCTTGGGTTCACTGGAGTTTGTTTAGGGGGAGTTGTCTGGAGACCAGGCCTTAGAGGAAAAAAGTCCAACAGCAGAGTGAGTGAAGATAAAGAGAATTTGAGATGGAGAAGAAGAAAATAATCTCCATATTTTCAGTTAAGAATAACATTCATGGGGGCAGCTAGGTGTCCCAGTGGAGAGAGCACCAGCCCTGAAGTCAGGAGGAGCTGGTTCAAATCTGACCTCAGACACTTAATACTTCCTAGCTGTGTGATCCTGGGCAAGTCACTTAACCCCAATTGCCTCAGGGAAAAAAATTACATTCATGTAAAACTTTAAACTTTGCAGAGTTCCTTTCATATATTCTCTCATTTGAGCCTCAGAGTATTCTGTAAGGTAGGTATTACTGATATTATAAGCCTGAGTTTAAAAAGGAAGGAAATGATGAGAAGCTAAGTAATTGGTCATTTGTGATAGTTGTAGCTGAGGTAGGCTTTGAACCCTGGTCTTCCTCACTCCAACTTGAGCCTATTATTTACTACTCAGTTCTGGGAATGGAGACTTGACCTGTGATTTCACTGGTGCAGGGAATGGTAAGGTGAGGAAACTCCTTATACTTTATACTGTATCTTTGCATCAAATAATAATATTTCCTTGAGCAAAACTTCTAAAACTGGGTCAGGACCCCAATATGGGCCATGTAACTGAATGTGGAGGTCTCAGAATTATGATTTATTATCTTAAATATTTGATTTGTTTATATATTTGGAGTCCTACAAAAATTTCCCAAGCAAAAAGGAGTCATGAGTAGAAAGTTTTAGAAGCTCAGTTTTAGACCACCAGAAATTAAGCGACTTTCAAAGGTTCATTTAGCTAATATGTGTTTGGGGGCAGGACTAAACAGAAGACTTCCTAGATTCTCTATTCTCTAGTCAGCTCTCTATTTTCCTTACTACTCTACCCCTCTTTGTCTCATTCTCATTATCATCATAACACTTAGTACTTGTATATACTTCAAATGGGATATTTGCAAAAAAGGGAAATAGTGTTTGTAAAAAGTGGCTGGCACACAGTACGTATATAAATGTTTCTTTTCCCCTTAATTCTCTTTGCTTACACTCAAGTTGGCATTATACTTAATAGGAATGTCTGTTAGAAATTCCTGTTTGTTGAAAATACTTATTTAGTGACAATAACTGTCACATATTTAACACTTAAAATCTTTAGAGCTTAACATGTGAAGTTTACAAATAATCTTGTCTCTGGAATTAGAAGACAGGAGTTCAAATCCTACCTCTTACCTTAAATACTTGTGTGATCCTGGGCAACTCACTTAACTTTTATAGGAGAATGAAGGGGAGGAATTAGATTTTTTGAGCCTTTGAGCTTTTGATATTTCAGCTCTAGTTCTATGATAGAATCCTAAGTACTACAGATATAATTATCTACATTTTTTAGATAAGGAAATTGAGGTTCAGGAAAATTGAATGATATACCCAGTTCCACACAGCATATGAATATCTAAGGCAGGATCTGAACTCATGTTTTTTTTTTTCCTAATTCCTTAGTTTAGCACTCTGTCCAAAAGCATTGCTTATCATTGTTGTTTATTTTTAAAGAGAACCAGTGATACTTTTACATTGTATGTGAACTGGGTTTAAATGAAGAGAATTGCACAAAATCATCAGCTTCTCTCTCTCTTCCAGAATCATTGGGGTCCAGTGGCAAGACAAAAGTCGAGAAGACTGGCAATAACCTGGACTACAGTGGATGACCTTGGCAACATTGATGTCTAACCAAGTTCTAAAAGCCCCACAGTGCCTGCTTCTGCTGCCTTTACAGACCTTGGAACAAATTATTCTCATCTGACCATACCATTGAAGGAAGTCTTGACATGTTTGGGATAGACATCTCCCTAACTCACCAATGGGTTTGAGGCTTTTCGGTGACCCTCAGTCTGGTTTAGCCCATCTACCAAGTTGGTTTTTCAGACTGTGATCACTGCACATGCTACAGCTTGTTGGAGCTAAACCCAAGTGAGTTAGGGGACAGGTGCATACCAGGATCAGTAAACCCTCCCATCAAAGGTGCTAGTCTTCTCCAAACATCCTATAGCTCCCAATACCACTGGTATTGCTGTGGCTATCTATAGAAAATGTGGGGGAGGGAAGAGATTTGGGATTTAAATTTTAAAAATAATACCTGAAAGTCAGTCTGCCACAGTCTGAACATCTCTGAATAGAGCTCTTCCCACCCACCCTCAATTCCCAGAAAAAGAAAGGAGGCTCCAAGTAGGAGAGGGGAAAGATGAGAGAGGGTGAGGGATGGTGGTGGTAAACTGAAATGCTGGACTCCAAAACCAATTTTAAAGGGATTCTTCTTTTAAGCACTCACAAGAAACAGATTGTTCATGCATCCTATGGGGTTGATTATAACAGTGCTTATGCTATGGTCCCAAGTCAAGTATTTTCAAATGGAATAGCAGTTAGGATGGGAGGTGGGAAAGAGGGAGGAGAGGAGGAAAGGAAGAAAGGCTCCACTTTATGCCTGGACCTATGTTACTTATGGGCAGAACTGTTTTCCTGCCTCCAAATCTTTGCTCAAGCTCTGTTTCTGTGTCATTTTCTTTTACATCTTGAATGCTCACTCATTGTATTAAATCAGAAAGTTAGACTGAGGATATGAGTTCAAATCCTAGATCTAGAAATTATGTAACTTTTGGAAAATTATTTCATCTATTTAAGTCTTAGTTTTTTATCTTTGTATTTAGAGATCCTGCCCCTAAGGTCCTTCCCAGTTCCAAATCACATTACTCATCCATTAAATTCTAACCTGCAACAGCTAGGTGTGGAGAAAGCACCTTCCTGAATTCAAATCTCACCTCAAACTGTCTGTGTGACCCTGGCAAATCACTCAATGCTTTGCCTCAATTTCCTCATCTGTAGAATGGGATGGAACAGGAAATGCCAAGAAAACCCCAAATAGGGTCACAAAAAATCAGATATGACTGAAAAATGAGTAAGCAACAACAAACGTAACCTAATTTTTTCTGTTTCCCAACTCCAATTTAAACCTTAGTCACTGGTTTACTTCAGACTTTACAAAAGGTAAAGCTTTAGCTCCTTTCTTTTTGTGTGTTATTTTATATTGTGCTTATCTTTGAATGCTTCTAAATTACCCTCTGGATTATAAATTTTTAAGGGGCAGGAATCAGATCTTATCTAAACTTTATCTGTTTTTATGTCTCAGACTGGTGACTATAGGTTATACTACCACTGAGCCACATGGTCTGCTAAGTTGCTTTAGATAACTTTCTAAATATATGTTACAGAGACACTTTGGTATAAGGAGGTTCCTCTCCTAGGCATTCTCTGTATCAGTGAAATCACAGATCAAGTCCTTTTCCCTCAGAATGAACTAGTAGATATGTGCTCAACATGGAGTCTGGAGGGTTCTAATTCTGCCTCAGACAGTTAATTAGCTGATAACAGATGGCAAATACTTAACCCCCAATTCTGGTGCTCAGTTCTCAAATGTTTGATGAATATTTATTAAATATTTACTAAATTTTAAAAATTGAATTGAATGAGCTTCTCATCAAATGTAACTACCTTTTGAGGAGGGGCCATTTTATTGTTGTCTTTGAGGCCCTAATCATAATACCTCATAGATACTTGTTGAATTAAATTGAAGAGTTACAGTTTTTAAGAGTGACCAGAAGGTCTTTCAACCCAAAAATATCACTGCTGAAATTCTAAATACACATGATGTTGTCTTATACTCTCTCCTCTAAAGCCCAATTTGAAGCTGCCAAGAAACAAAGACCCTCCCCACCCCCATCTCTTTTACAACTTTTTTACCCCTCTTACTGAAAGCCCAGTGTCCATCATTGTGATATCTACCTAAAAGGATAGAAAGAAGAGAAAACCGAAGAGACTGGAGCTAGAGGAGACTTTAAAGATCATGTAGACCAACTTTTTCATTTTCCAGCACAGGAAATGGAGAACCAGAATGCTGAAGACACTTTCCCAAGTTTACAGGCAATAATGTGCTGATAAATTGTTAAACAATAAGCTTTTGGTATATGTATATGGTTGTGTGGGAAACCAGGACAAGCTAATTTGTATTATTAGCATTATTTATTAGTATTATTTTATCCATCACTTCATTAAATCTAGAGAATCAACAAAACAAATCAAACCATGATTTGTAGCATTTGCCAATTTATGAAACGTAAATGCTCATGTTGAAAATGTAACAATTATTAGATGTCAAAAAAAAAACCCAAACAAAAAAAATTTTTTTTAAAAGAAAAAAAAAAAGAAAATGTAACAATTGGCTCTCTATTCTAGATGGCTCCACCATACCTTTGGAACTTTAATAGAGGGACAGATGGGAGATACAGTGAATAAAGCACTGGCTCTGGAGTCAGGGGGATCTAAGTTCAAATTCAGCCTCATACACTTACTATGTGATCCTGAACAAGTCACTGAACCTTGATTGCCTCCCCTAATCCTTCTGCCATCCCAAAAAGCATAAACCCAAACGAAGAACTTATAGAAGTGGTAGTGCAAAGATTTGAACATAATCTTCTATGTACCCCATTGCCAACACACAAATTGAAGTGATTTTGTTTTAAAGACTTTTTTTTTTAATCTACTAAGTGTTCATGGCCCAAAATACACAATGATAAATCTTTGGAATCCAACTACTGAATACTGCATGTGCAAAGGAACACAAAAGCTAGAGATATTTGGTTGTCCCACATTCCTGGGATTTTTTGGCCATTAAAAGATTCCAACCTAAGAAGAGTATATTTTCAATACTATCTCCCAGCTTCTCACAGACTCAGATTCTCTATTGGAAAATAAAAATCTTTTTGCTACACTATTGTATTTAAGAGCTATCTCTTGTGATAAAGCTTTTTACTGTTCACACAGTGTATCATCATCTCAACTTCTAAACCACAGGAGGACATAAGTGGTTTCATTTATTCTGTCAAGCTCAATCCCCCACATTTTGGAGAGGTTGTGAAGTTTAATAGAAAGATATCATGGAAAATATATAGCTAGTCCTGTAACTTAAATGGGTTTCTCTCGTGCTACACCCTATGCAATAAACTCTTCATGGTAATGCTAATCCCTTTTCACTATTAATTATCTACAATTTAGACTATATATACTTTGTTTGAACATGGTTATTTGATAAAATAGATCCACAGGGCTTGTCATGTGAGAGATCATCCAGTAAGGGCCAGAATAGACAAGGAGATGATTTTATCCTTGGCTCCAATCTTCAACTAAAGTCCCACCTTTTTTCTATCAAGGGCCATTTGGATATTTATAACATGATTTGCTTTGCTGCCTATCTTTAATCACTGAATGGGTGCAGTTTCAGTCAAACTGTTGAAGACCTTAGCTTGAGATCTCCCATTTCATCCAGGACCATCTCCAGTCACCTTGATCTACAAGTTGTCACTGGACCCAGAAAGCTCTGGAAGGTGAGCTTTCATGGCCCTCTGTCACTTAAATCCAGTTCATTTGCATGTCATGACATTACCTCCCTGCTGTCATGGTCCTATTTGAGAATGAAAAATAAAACAGCAATACAGGACACACAAAATCAACTTATAGAACTTAACCACTGGGAAGTTGTTCTATCTTTCAGTTCACCGTTGCCTATGGTTGATTATGCAAATGATTTCACAGGTCTTTTCCAGTCCCCTTTAATGCTAGTGCCTTCCTTCTGATGATTATGATTATCTCTATTTGTCTTATATGTACCTAGTGTTTTCTCCCCAGTTAGACAGAGCCCCTTTAGATCAGGGATTGTATTTTGCCTTTATGTCCCCAGGAGTTAGCATGCTGTCTGGTACAGAGAAGATGCTTATGCTTGTTTATTTTAGTTGACTGACTAAAAGTAGTTGATTAGTGATAGTCCCTGAATACAGATTCATGTAATTTAAACTCACTCACACACACACACACACACACACACACACACACACTCTCTCTGTCTCTCTCTGTGTCTGTCTGTCTGTCTCTCTCTCTCTCTCTCTCTGAAATCTTGTTTCTTGTGGTCCTGTGCCTAACTATCTTAAGCTGTCCTGTCTTTGGTGTTTTTCACTATCCTGTTAGGTGGAATTCAGTTCGCAAGAGTTATGGCAGGGGCCACTTAGCACCATATGGATGAGAAAAGAGTCAGCTGATGAGGACAAAAATAGCTGTGGACAAGATGTCAATCCAGTAAATGGAATAGGAATTGATAATAAGAGTTTAAGCTATGATTGTGGAAAGGTCTGAAGGAGACATGGCAAGGGATAAGCTGACTCATATGCTGACCAAAGGATCTTAGATGTTATCTTATCCAACTTCATGTAAAGGTGAGCAAACTGAGGCTCAAAGAGTTTAAATGACTTTTCTGATATCACAGAAGTAGTGAGTATTAAGAATCAGAATAGGAACCCTAGTCCTTTGATTCCCAATCCAGTGTCCTTTCCATTATACCTTGTGCCTCCATAATGTTGTAGCTGGTGGTGGAAGAAAATCCAGAGTTCAGTGGAGGGATTATCATAGTGAAGGAAGACTGACTAGAAACAAGATAGATCGAGGATAAGGAGATTTTTTAAAATTTAATTTTATTTTTAGTCCATATTTTTTCCTTTTCCCACCCATTGAGGAGGCAAGAAATATAATACCCTATGTACATAAGAAGCTAGGCAAACACATTGCTACATTAGTCATATTCTGGGGGAAAGAAAAAATTGGTAAAAAAGAGAGAGAGAGAGAGAAAGAAAGAGAGAAAATAAGCTTCAAAATGCATTTTTGAATTGAGGAGAGTATTATGGAACTGTGCCCCAAGGGCTATCAAACTGTGCATACCCTTTGATCCATCAGTACCTCTACTGAGTCTATATCCCCAAAGAGATCATAAAAAAAGGGAAAAGGACCCACGTGTGCAAAAATGTTTGTGGCAGTCCTGTTTGTAGTGGCAAGAAACTGGAAACTGAGTGGATGCCCATAAGTTGGAGAATGACTGAATAAGTTATGGTATATGAATGTTATAGAATATTATTGTTCTATAAGAAACAATCAGCAGGATTATTTTAGAAAGGCCTAGAGAGACTTACATGAACTGATGCTAAGTGAAGTGAACAGACCAAGAAAACATTGTACATAGCAACAAGATTATATGATAATCAGTTCTGATAGACGTGGCTCTTTTAAACAGTGAGGTGATTCAGACCAATTCCAATGGTCTTGTGATAGAGAAAGCCATATGTATGCAGAGAGAAGACTGTGGGGACTGAGTGTGGACCACAGCATAGTATTTTCTTTTTTTGTGGTTGTTTGCATTTTGTTTTCTTTCTCATTTTTTTTCTTTTTGATCTGATTTTTCTTGTGCAGCATTATAATTGTAGAAATATGTATAGAAGAATACACATATTTAATATAGGATTACTTGCCTTCTAGGGGAGGGGGTGGAAGAAGGGAGGAAGAAAAAAATTTGGAACAGAAAGTTTTGCAAGGGTAAATGTTGAAAACTATGCATATGCTTTGAAAATAAAAAGCTTTAAAAAAAACTGAAAAAATACACTCCTGAGTCCATCACTTCTCTATTTAAAGGTGGATAGCATTTTTTATCATGAGTCCTTTGTAACTGTGATGGATCATTATATTGATCAGAGTTACTAAGTTTTTCCTGGCTGTTGATAATATTGCTGTTACTATGTAAATTGTTCTCTTGGTTCTGCTCATTTCGTTTTGCATCAATTCATGTCTTTCCAAGTACTTCTGAAATCATTTCCTTCATTACACATAAATATTCCATCACATTAATATCCCATAACTTCTTCAGCCATTCTCATATTTTTCCCATAACTTCCATTTGTTATTTTCGTTTTCTGTCATCTTAGTCAATCTTTTAGATCTCAGAGTTTTTTTAAATGTGAATTTCCCTAATTATTATTTAGAGCATCTTTCCTCCAATATTACTACTGATAGCTATGATTTTTTCCTTTTAAGACTCCCTGTTTATATCCCTTGACCATAAGTTATGTGGTGAATGGCTTTTATTCTTATAAATTTGGATCAGTTCTCTATATATTTGAGAAACAAGACTTTCATCAGAGAAACTTGCTATAAATTTTCCTTCCAATTTCTTTTCTCCTTTTCTTTTCTTTTCTTCTAATTTTGCTTACATTTGTTTTATTTTTAATTTTTTGTAAATAAAATTTTATTCATTTTATCTCCCTCTGTTTCTTGTTTGGTCATGAATTTTTCTTCTATCTATAGATCTGACAAGTAAATTCTTCCATGTTTCTTCCATTAATTTTATATCACCCTTTATGTCAAGTACCGAATTTAAACTTATCTTGGTAGATGATATATACATTGGTTTATATGAGACTGCTTTCAAGGTGATCAAGTTGACCCAATAATGCCCTGATTTCAAGTGATGCTATTTGGGGTTTTTTTGTATTTTTTTTATTAATATAAAAGTATTTTTTATTAAAGCTTTTTATTTTCAAAAATATGCATGGATAATTTTTCAACATTGACCCTTTAAAATTTTGTGTTCCCAATTTTTCCCTCCTTCCCCCACACCCTTCCCTAGATATGTATACATATTTATACAATAATATTGATGCACAAGAAAAATCCAAAAGTGATGCTATTTGAAGGATATGAGATCTAATTTCGTCCTAGAGGAAGTCTGGTGAACAGGTATTGTTGCCCTATGTTCTAATAATCATAATAGTTAATATTTATTTTATGTTTAAAGTCTATAAAGTGTTGTATATACCCCTAATATAGATAAAATTTTCATGTTAATTTCATAACTTTTCATGTTTTTATTTTATAACCAGTTGACACTGAAATACAAAAATTAAATGTCATCTATATTTTTTAAATTAAATTTTTATTAGGTCTCTTGCTTTTCTATCACCATTTCAGAATATATTTCACTCCCCACCCTCAACTCAGAAAACAATCTCTTGAATAAAGAATTAAAAAAGAAATTTAAACTAGTTTAACAAAACCCATCAACATATAAATTGTCTGGTAATATTATTTAATATTCCACAGCCATTGCGCCCTGTCAATGTGAGGAAGAGAATAAAGTACATTTTCTCATCTCTTCTTTAAAGACAGGCTTGGTTACTATAATTATTCAACTTTATTCAACTTTCTCTTCCCTCTCTCCCCCTTCCCTCATTTTTTTTCCTTTTTCCTTTTTCCTTTTTTTTTTTTTCCTTTTTGCTTTCATTTCCCTTCCCCTTGACCTTCCATTTCTTTCTTTTCCTATTATCTTGCTCAGATTTAGTGTGCAAGGACTACTTATAGCCAGGATTCTATTTTATGGGCATGGGATTTTTCTGTTTCTCATATGGACTGTTTTTTACCAATTTGTGGTCCCCATTTCCGAGAGGTGGACGATATTAATATGGATTTACCTGATCAATTTAGCCTCCTGAGCTTGGAAATATTGAGTTCTATCAGCCTCATCCACCCCATCTGCAGGGATCATAGACATGTGCCATGTCCTGCTGCATCATTTTCTTCCTTCCTTCCTTCCTCCCTCCTTCCATCTCTCCCTCTGTCCCTTCTCTTTCTCTCTCTCTCTCTCTCTCTCTCTCTCTCTCTCTCTCTCTCTCTCTCTCGCAATTGGGTTTAAGTTACTTGCCCAGGGTCACACAAGGATGTGTTAAGTGTCTGAGATCACATTTGAACTCAGGTTCTCTTGATTCCACAGCTGATGCACTAGCTGCCTCGGGCTGCATCATTTTCAGTATTTTTTTCTTGTTCTTTTTAATTTACCTCTTTGTAATCACTTGCACATTAATTTTCTAGGTTTATGGATTTTAATCTGTATAAGTACCTTTAAGTTTCTCAAAAGTATCTGCCTACCAGTGGGAGCTCTGGGTTGAAAGTTTCAACATTTTAGTTGTTTTTTAAAAACATAATTACAAATTATTTCTCAGAATTATTAGACCAACTCAAAGCCACACCAACATTGTAGTCATGTGCCTGTCTTTTCTTAGCTCTTTCAAAATAGATTATATTCATTTTCCCTCACATTTTCCTATTTTCTGGATATATGGGTATTTTTCTATTATTTTTTAATAATTCAGAGTGATGTTTCATATGGTTTTAAACAGCTGGCTAAAAAAGTTTAAAAACAAACAGCTAGTAAATCTTTTGTTAACTTTATAGTTGTTTTTTAAAAGCATAATCACAAATTATTTCCCAGAATTATTGGACCAACTCAAAGTCTGTCTTTTCTTAGCTCTTTCAAAATAGATTATATTCCTTTTTCCTCGCATTTTCCTATTTTTCTGGATATGAGGTGTTTTTCTATTTTTTTTTAATAATTCAGAGCTTTATAAAGCTGTTTGATAATTTTTCATCTGGGAAATTGGTTCTTGGCTTTATATATACATATTTTGGATATAAAATCTTTATCAAAGATATTTGATGCAAAAATATTCTCCAATTGACATTTCCTTTGTTATCCTATTTATGTAAAAACTTTTCAATTTCATGTATCCAGAATTATCTTTTATTATTTGCAATCACTTTAATCCTTGTTAAGAACTCTTCTAGCATAGCTATGATGAAAAGTAACTAATGTGGTTTACTTCTGACTTTTTAATAATCTAGCTCTTTATTATTCAAGTCTCTTATCTATTTTGAATTTATGTACTATTAAAGTATATGCTTAGTTAGTGTATGTATTAGTATATATTATACAACATATGTTGTTCTGAATCTAATTTTCACTAAGTTGCTTTTATATTTTCCCAATAATTCTTGTCAAATAAGAAATTTTCCCCCAAAATAATTTATGATCTCAGATTTACTGAGCCCTGATTAACTTGAGTTCCATTCTTTCTGATTTTTGCTTTATCCATTCATTTATAATTTTACCAATAACAAATAGTTTTAACGATTAATGCTTCATAGTATAACTTAAGATCTGAAAGTACTATAGCCCTTCATTTTAAATTTTTAAAATTCTCTTCCTTTAGTTTCTAGACTTTTCTTGAGTTCCTCCAAAATAACTTTATTACTTTGTCTAGCTTTATAAACTATCTCCTTGGTAATTTGATTAATATTGCAATCCATCCATAAATTAACTTAGATATTATCATCATTTTACTTATATTTTCATGGTCCAACCATAATCAGCACACATCCCTCCGATTATCTGGCATTATTTCTTTAAAGAGAGTTTTGTGATTGTCTTTGTATCTTAAGTGCACATTGGTAGATTGACTCTTGATATTTTATGCATTTTGTAGTTATCTGTTTTAAGTCCATTTTTATTAATACTTCCAGTAGTTATGATACACATTCTCTTGCTTAAAGGACATCTTGTTGAATAGACGGACTGTTGAGTGGGTTTCTATGGAACCTTTTATATTTCTTGTCCAAGCAGAATTGATCTTGCCCTCCCACAGAAAGTAGTAGCACCAAGGGTTGTTGGCTAGATGGCTAAAACAAAACACAACTTTCTTATATAGTCATGACATTTTATGAAAACTGAATTCAGTTAGATTTGTAGACCCACCAAGCTTTTAAATGGATGTTCACGCTTCACCTGTGATTTCTTTGGGGCTGGCTTCATGGAAATACTGTTGCTCTAACCAGCATTGCCCTGTTAACGTCACTGGGAGGAAGAGGTGAGTCGGCCGAGGGGTGAGAAGGTGTTGGCAGGGACGTTATTACATAGGAAGGAGGATATCTTTGTTTTATATTCCAAATCTTTGTTTCATACTGTTTACTGCGCTGCCCCATCCCCTTCATTCAGGGTTTCACCAAAAAAATCTTCAAGCCTTGATGGCAAGAAACTGCCCATAACCTCTTTATCTCCTATGGGCTCTTCCTGATACCTTCTGACAGGCATGGGAATCTCTCAGGACTGAATCACATTCAGCCTATTCAGTCCCTGAAGAGGGAAGGGGAAAAATGGTGAAACTCTGGATCCCTACATTCTGATCCTCATTTCCCATTTGATAGTTTCAGTTCCACTCTCCTCCATGACAAGCTTCCAAGTCTTTAGCCCACAGTAAGATCCTAATCAAAACAGTCCTTGTTAACCACAGCCCATTGATATGGGGAAAATCAGAAAGAGTCCAAACAGTCCTCACTGTGACTGGTCATTTTTTAAAACCCAGGTCCGCCAGGATTGTAGCAGGTGGTGGTAGGTGGTAGGTGGTAGGAAAGAGTGGCTGGAGCTGGTTAACTTTACATTATACAGCAATACGCTATATGCTGGCCTGAATCTTGTATTTTGAAAAGGCTTTTATCTTTATTCTTTTGCCCCTGTTTTGTTATTGCTTTATGCATTTTGGTAATTTATTTTGTATTCTGCTACTTCACTGAAGATTATGTTGTCTCATTTATTTTTTCTTACTGATTCTGGGCATTTCTAAGTAAACTATTC
Organism: Sarcophilus harrisii; assembly: GCF_902635505.1. NCBI lineage: Eukaryota > Metazoa > Chordata > Mammalia > Dasyuromorphia > Dasyuridae > Sarcophilus > Sarcophilus harrisii. The sequence continues at coordinate 528,852,344 of NC_045426.1, read as the reverse complement.
TGCCATCCGCAAACAGGGAAAATTTTGTCTGTTCTTTGCTTATAGTTTATGCCTTTTTTTTTCTTATCTCATTTTTGTTAGCATTTTTGGAATGATGTTAAGAAAAAGCAGGGAGAAAAATGTATCCATACTCTCTATTCTTGTACTTACTGTTTCCCTATTACAAAAAACCTAGCTTTTGGTTGTAGATATATACTTTTTATCATTAAAAAACAATCCTGTATCTGTGCCCTTTAGTGTTTTTAGCACAAATGTTTTATTTTATCAAAAAAATTCTAAGTATTGACAGAATATGTGGTTTGGGATTTTCTTGTTTGTAATATGGTTAATTATGTTAATTATTTCCCAAATATTTAACTACCCAAAACATCCCCTGGATAAATCCAAATTATTGATAATAATTAAAAAAAATAAGGCTAGAGTCCTTTTGCTAACATTTTTGAATATTCATTAGTGATAGTAATGTCTAATTCTCCTTTGCTTTAATCTTTCCTGGTTTACCTATTTGGATTATATTATCTCACAAAAGAAAGAGTTTGGTAGTGAATTTTCTATCTCAATTTTTGTTTTGTTTTGTTTTGATTTGTTTATTTATTTTTTTTGTTCAGGCATTTGGGATTAAATGATTTGCCCAGTGTCCCAGCTAATAAGTGTTAAGTATTTCAGGGCAGATTTGAATTCAAGTTCTCCTGACTCCAGGGCTGCCACTCTATTCACTGGGCCATCCAGCTACTCCTTTTATCTCAGTTTTTAGGAATAATTTGTGGAGCATAGGTATTAAATTTTCCTTAAACAATTTATAGAATTATTCTGTAACTCCTTCTAGATCTTTTTTTTGGTAGTTCTTTTTCAGTTAATCCAATTTCACTTTGTAAGATTAATAGCCCACTGAATTTTAAACAGTTCTGCCCCACAGTTAGTAATGCCAAAATTAAAATGCATTGGTACCAAGATAAAAAAACATTGCCTACCTAAAGGGAGAGAAATATATTTGCAATGCTGAGTGTCAGAATTTGGGGGCAATGTTCTTTCTAGGCATATTTATACTACTGTAATACTCTTAGTGATGGGTATAATTAGAGGGAAACAAAGATATACAGCTAAGTCTTGATTAGCAAAAAATGAATCCCCCCTGAAGTGGCTGCATTATCTAATTTATACTGATTATTTCCATTGAGTTGAAACCAGTTACTATATTTTACATAATTATAACTTTGAATAGTGCAAATTCAAATATATCTGATCACTATAAGGGATTCATTATTTGCACTAATCAGGAACTAATTGTAGTCTATGGTACTGGTAGTGCTGCTGGTTAGAAAGAAGAATGAAGAGAATAAGACAATCTGGGGCTTAATTATGAATGTTCTTGAATGCTATTGTAAGGACTGTGGGTCTCATCCTGTAGATAATTGTGAGCTGATGAAGGATCTGACTGGGAAAATGAAATGATTCAAGAAGTTTTTTAAAAAGAGAAAGTCATGATAGAGATAAATTGGAGGGGAGGAAGACTAGGGACAGGCAAATCCGCTAAGAAGTTATTACAATAATCCAGGAATTATGTCATAAGGGTCTGGAAAAGAATGATGGCAATGGGAATTGAAAGGAAAGAATATATGCAGGAAATATTAATAAGGAAGAATCGACAGATTATTTGTGGCTATCTAGATATGATGGACAAAGGATGAATAAAATATGACTTAAGTTTTCAAGCCTGAATGATAGGAGAAATGATATTGTCTCATTAAATTTATTATGAATCTCAGAGATTATGAATCTCTGGAAACAAGTTTGGAGCAAATTTACAAAATTTACTTTTTCATTTCATCCTGTGACATCATAGACAAACACTGCTACATCTACATGAAGCATTAAATCAGAGATCAGAATATCTGATCAGGACACTTCAGATGTCTTAAAATTAATTTTAATTGTTCTGGTAGAATTAATCACAAAGGAAGCAGCTGGGTTGGTGCAGTGGATAGAGCACCAGCCCTGAAGTCAGGAGGACCTGAGTTCTCATCTGGCCTCAGATACTTAACACTTCCTAGCTGTGTGACCTTGGGCAAGTCACTTAATCCCAATTGCCTCAGCAAAAAAAAATAATAATCAGTGATTTATCTCGATTGTTAAAATGATAAAAATATTGACTATCTGTCAGTTTCATTTATTCTGTAATTGGCCTCAGACTTTGTTTTAGAGCATAGTTTTTATCCAAATTTATCCTTAAAAGGAGAGAAATTGGTATAGAATATACTGAAAAATATCATCACTTATATAACATATATTTAAGTTTCATGAAAGGCAGATTTAAAAAAAGATGTAACCTATATTCAAACTAATATACTATTAATTATAACTGGTCATTAAAAATACAGATCAAACAAATTACTATAATAAACATGAGAAAATAGTAAGCTGAAAAAAAACAAGTTTGGGATTTGGAGGGTAACAACAAATGAACTTGTGGATGAAAATAAAATTTTCATTTATCCAAGAATATAATGACTATATGTAAAGCTATGATTATATGTATTATCTTATCTAACAAACTGGTAAGTTGTAAATCTGGATTCTTTTCATTTGGTCATACAGACACACACACACACATACTTCATCCTTTCTTCCTTTCTCATTTGCAAGTAGCAAAAGGTAATTTCTCTGAAAGCTCATTCAGTCACTGTGCTTATATCTAGTAGAAAACTCAGATTAAAGTGATCTTTAAAGAGGGTTTGAATAGGAAAATAAATCAGCATTGGTGTCAGTTTGTCTTATTTCAATAATAGTCACCATGGAAACAAAGTCACTGACCTATTTCTTTTCATACATCTAAGTAAACAATAGGCTTTCCAATTTTTATACATAGTGTTTCCTTAGTACAGCAATTTCCCATCCAGAATGTCTATAAAGGGCCATTTATTGGAAGCTACATTTATTCCTTCCAGGCTTGTTTCTTTCTGTCTCTCTTTTTTTTTCCACCTTCTCCCTCACCATGGATTTTGATCTTGTAAGGAGACACTGAGCACACAGCTTCGTCATTAGGAAGCCAAATTGTTGCTATTTTAGTATAGCCCTACCTACATATATAGGTGCTGATGCTTTTTCTGCTGCCAGGCACTACCAACCAGATATTTATATTCAGCAAGAAGACATTCAGTCATGTCTGAAAATGCCCCATATGAAAAATCAGCTGTTTTTCTGTTTTCAGGTGGTGTTTTTTTTTTTTTTTTTTTAACAATATACCCCTATGTATAATTACAAACAGAAATACTGCATATAGGCATTGTAGTTACCAAGCTGTCTCTCTAAAAATAAACAAACCAAATATTAATAAATATATTTCTCTCTCCACATCCTTTCCCACATTTTGTCTCTTATATTTGGCTCAGGCCAAACTACTCTAAATATAGAGGTATAGTCTTTCCCCAGTGTACATGAGTAACTCTACCACGGCTAAGGAGAGTAATGTATCTGTGTCACCCATACAGTATACCCCCTAAGTTCCATTAAAGCAGATAACATTTGGTTTTTTTAACTTGTTCCCTTCCTCCCCTCCTCCAGCCCAAGCCTATACTTTCATCTCAACATAAAAAGGAAGTATACCACATTTAACTTTATTTATAGCCTGCTATTTTTATGACCTTTGCAACCCCGACCTTTGCTTGTTATTGTATAATCTAGAGAATTACAGTTGAGATTTAAAAAAAAGAGTTGCTATTCAGTACCAGCACTGGGTGCGTGCTCACACATGCAACGGATAAAAGATATCATGAAGTTAAAAAGTCATTTATGACAGAAGGTGATTAAATGGATATACCAATTAAAAAAAATTTCAAACCTATGGCATTTCACAGCTGGATTCTACCTCCTTACTTTGCAAATGAGAAGGCTTAAACCTAGAGAGGTTAAATAGTTTGCCCAAAGTCATCTAGTGAGTTAGTAGCAGAATTAAAGCATGGAGACAGGCTTTACCTACCATAAGCATTTTCCAGATGTAGTGAACACACACACACAACGGGCTTCTTACTGAATTATTTTAGGAACTGTGACCAAAGAGCAACCACATGCCAAGTCTGCCTACTTTTGTTTTTCTTTTCATGCAAAAAGTTGGGTATGTATTCTTCAGTTTGTTATTCCTTCAGAACATCATATAGCTGGCTATGAAAAAGTCTACTACCTTCATTACTGTCATTTTAAATATGTTTTTAAATTTTATTTTGCAGAATTTCATTGTGCTTTTTTGTTTCCAATTTTTTATGTTTCTCACTACTTATAACCTATTTTCAATTATTCATGATAGAGACAGTAAGAAACTAGGTAACTGAAATGTATGGTTAATGTCCAAACATTATCGCTGGCAGAGTTAGACTTTAAGCAACACTTCATCCTTACTTTGCCAAAGTTTCCTCCCTTCTTCCCTTCAAGCTTTCCAGCCCCACCCCTTAGAATGTTGTCTTCTCCCATACAAAATCCCTTTAAGGTAGAGACTGTCTTGCTTGTTTTATATTCTAAATTCTCTCCCTCCCACCCCTTTCTCCCTCCCTCACTTTCTCTTCCTCTTTCTCTCTTCCCCTCTCTTTCCTTCTCTCTCTATTATCTGTCTGTTTTTTTCTATATTCATCTAAAATGGTTTAATGGAAAGTACACATTACAATATATAGGTGCTCCAAAGTTCTTAGTCCTGGCTTTGCCATTATCTTAGATAGTGGCACTACCTTTCTCATGTGTAAATGAGGGTACTAGATCAGATGTTCTTTAAAGTCCTTTTCAATACTGTTCAATCACTGATCAATACGCATTTATTAAGTACTTACTATATACCAGGAGCTGTGCTGTATGCCTGTATACCTAGGATACAAAAACAACAATTAAATTCTCTATTCACAATCAGACAAAGCTCCTTAGAACTTCAATTATGGAGGCACAGATAAAGGGTTAAGTAATTAAGAAGTGGACAGCAAAGAGGGGAAGGGAGGAAATGGTGAAAACAGAAAAGGGATTAGTAATTCATAAAACCAATTTCCTGCTATTTGAATCTTTAACATGATTCCTCTTACTTGGAAACCTGATGGATCCATGATCTTTTTGATGTGGGTATTCCATTCATCCCCTACTTCACATTTCTGTGCTGTGTTTGTCCGCTGTTGTTGTTTTCCCCCCAAGGCAATTGTGGTTAAGGGACTTGTCCAGGGTCACACAGTTAAGAAGTGGTAAGTGTCTGAGGTCAGATTTGAACTCAGGTCCTGCTGACTTTAGGGCTAGTGCTCTATCCACTGCACCACCTAACTACCCCTCATTGTTCTTCTTAAAATGATGAACTTTTGCAACAGAGAATAACGAGGTTAATTCAGAGAACTATTTTTGTTTGTCAAATTCAGTGTACATTAAGGTCCCTCCCTTTTTCCCTTCAAGCTTTATATACTAATAGTAATCCTCTTGAAATGGTCACATTATTCAAATTTGAAGTGCATTTTTCCTTTGAGTTAGAACCAGTTACCATATTTTACACAATTATAACTTCAAACAATGTGAATTTTGAATACATATGACTATTTTAGGGAATTATTTAGTTACACTCATTGGGATCTAGCAGTGTTCTGTTCTTTTCCAACTCATTTTTGAATCCAACTTATTATTCATATTTTGAGACTACTTAAGATAAAGACTGATTGACTGATTCAGTGGGTTGCTCATCTAACTGCATGTCATGACAACCATACTTTAATGATTTGTGATTTTGCTGATGTGGGTAATACTGAGACAGATTATAATCTGTCCACAATTCAGTAATAAGTTTTGGAGAATTGTTGTGGTTGAAAAAATTTATCCTCTTTCTGCCATTCTGGTGGTGGTCCTCTCTGACTTAATTATATACTCAAATAATTCACATACAAGCTGTTGCCAATTCTATAAATTGAATCGTTTTTGATGCTATCTGATCATCTTAAGCTTGAATATGGTGGCAGATACTTCAAGAATTAAAGATCACCTTCACATCATGATGAAGCATCAGAAAAGGACTTTAAGAGAGTCTTATTACATGTTATAATAATGGGAATAGGTAGACTTAAACCATTTAGTTTTTCCTGGATTGTTAAATTGATCCATTTTGATTGTCTCTGGATATCATTGAGGAGATTATTTGCTGTTCTAGAGTTCAGGGATGTTAGTATTATGCTCTCTGCAAATAGAAGCGTGTAGAGAGAAGCAAACCATAGAAAGGGCATCTTGTTTTTATTTGGACTATGCCTAGGATATATACTTGAATTATTTCTAGCAGATGCTTTTAAAAAATCAACCAAAAATGAACACAGTATATTTTCTTTACCCCTCAGTCTGTTGTTAAAGTTCTGCTCATTTCCTTCTATTTTTTTCACCAGATACTCTTAATTCATCAGTAGGTCATTTTCATAAAGATTTTTATAGACATTGGAAAGCAGAAAGTAGAGTTGTAGGTAAATACCTTTAAAAAATTTTAATAATAACTTTTAATTTTCAAAATAAATACAGAAATAGTTTTCAGTATTCACCCTTGCAAAACCCTGTGTTACAACTTTTTTCCCTCTCTTCCCTCCACCCCTAGACAGCAAGAAGTCCAATATATATTAAATATGTACAATTCTTCCATACATTAATATCTACTTCTTGAAAGTAAGCTCCACCTTCACATCATCATCTTTTATTTGTCTATTTCCTCCTTCCATTTTAAGGAGGATACTCAGGCTAGTCATGTCTTCTCCTTCTCTTGCCTCTCTGGATTGCCCCTCCTCATCTTGCCATATTTCTTCCCTTAGGTACTGTCTTTCCCCATTAGAATGTAAGCTCCTTGAAGACATTGATTATCTTTCTGCTTTCTGTATTTCTGGCACTTAAATTAGTGCCTGGCATTAAGTGCTTAATAAACATTTACTGACTTGGTCCCTTTTGTGGGAAGGATAATAATGATGTCTATGAACTTTCCCATTCTCTTATTTCTTTTTTTCAGAATGTCTTTAAAATTGCATCACTTTCAGTATAGTGTTCTTTTGCCATTCAACCAGTTAAGCATTTATTAGGCCAGTCAATTAGAAAGCATTTATTAAGGACTTAATATATGTTAGTTACTGTGTGAAATGTGAATAAAAAATAAAAATTTAATAGTTATTGCACAAAGAGCTCATATTCAGTGGGGGAGAGAGAGGGAGAGGCAACAGGTACAATCTTTCCAATTTAACTGACTTAAGGATCATTTTAACTTGTGTGCACTTTTCTCTGTTCTAGAAATATAAAAAAACAGAAAGACGTACCTGTTTTCAAGAAGTTTAAATTCTAATGGGGGAAGACAGAAGTACGGAGTGGAGAGGAATGAGGACATGGTTAGCCTTGGATACCCTTTTTCAAAATGGAGGAAGGAAACAATCAGAAGAAGAGACCACCAGGATGGAAGAGATCTCTAAGAAGTAGCTTTATATCTCTCTATACCTCTGATTTCCCATTTCTATAAAAAATCTTTATGAGAATGTATGACTGTCAGTGAAAGGAATGTTATAATAATATAGAAAATCTGTTCAATTTCACAACTGTTTGTTTGTTGTTCTTCCAGTTCTGAGTATAAATGAGTTTGGGATCATCAGGCCTCCTGGATTCTCATGCCAAACTTTTTATAGCCTTGTTTTGCTCTCTACTATTTTTGATTATTGTCAAGATATCAGGAGACACTCTGTTTTTCAGAGCTATGGCCCAGCGAGCAGGCTGCGTCCTGAACTTGACACAACAGCAGGGCTTTGAGCCCACCCTCTAGATGATCTCAGCCAAAGCAAAATCCTTGGATTGTTTCTGGTCATGAAACCCTGCTATGAATCAAACTTACCACATCATTACTGTTACTCCTTTATTTTCAGGGCTACAGCTCACTGCCTACCCAAAGGTGTAAGTCCTTAAATCTGCCCACAATGCCTCACACCCGCCCCAACACACGCACTAGGTATGGGGGTTTGGAACATAGCTTCTTTCTTGCAAGCCTTTCTCTCAGTTTGAAATTAAATTTTTGTTTGATTCCTCTCTCCTGTCTTCAGCCTGCTTTGTTTGGCTACAAACACAAACAAGTTAGAGACCAGCCTACAGGCTTTGATGTCTAACAACTTCTTTAGTAGTATTTTACACTTATTTATTGTATTATAAACTAGTACTGTTTTGACTGCCTGGATAAACAGATCAAGAATTTGCTGAACAATAGTTTTTTTGAAACAAATTAATTTCTATGGGGTACCTCAAAAATCTTAGTGTCTCTTCCTTTGCTTTAATAATTTAAAATTTCACTAAAACTTTTGAAACATAGATACGTATAGATACATTTTGCAAACCTTAAAGCGCTATGTGTTGTAATAATGGGCACTGCCTCAAACAAGCTGAGACCTGGGAAGTCTCCCACTACATCCCAGCCACCTCCAGTCATCCTGATCTCTGTCTTGTCAGTGGACCCAGATGGCTTTGAAGGGAAAATGAGGCCGCACAACCCTGCTTTACTGAAATCCAGTTCACTTCCTGATGTCATTGGTCCTCTTCCAGAATGAAGGACAAACAACAACTATCTATTCATACTTACATATATATATATATATATATATATATATATATATATATATATATATATATGCGTATGGACCCAGCATTTTGAAAACTGTCTTGTTATTAATATTAATAGCAGTAGTAGTTAATATTATTTTGGCTTCTTTGTTATGGTAACTATTTCCCCCCATTTTGTTTAAATAGGTTGGGTTGGGCTTGTTAATAACTACATACAATATTGTTATTCTTCTCTTTACCTGCTTTGAAGCTGATTTTAGTCTAATTAATCAATAATTTGACTTCACACAGATAGCTAAATCTGATATGATTCCTACTTCAGTAGCTAGTGATTTCTAACCTGTTAAGATTATTTTTTTTAACTGATGCTTAGTGTTAGCTATGGTTGGTGCTTCTAATTCCCTTCTCAAAGTTGGTGTTCATGCTACATATATATATATGAAGCTTCTGAATAATCATACAGGTTTTAGGTGAAGCTTCTGAATAATCATACAGGTTTTAGGTTGCTCATGAGTGAATGAAAATGAAATTATTAAGAATTTACTATGTGCAACCACTGTGTTAGGTACAGGGGGATGGCAATTGGTTGGCAGTTAGTGATGGTGGTGATGGGAATGGCAGGCTCCTTTTTTACAAAGAACGTTGTGGATGGATGTGGGTTTTGGATGGGAAGCAGGGATAATGGGGTGTGTTATGTGTATGTGTAGGGGTGGGGGAAGTTTACCATTTTGCTATTCCCACTCTCAGGTTATGTCCTCTTACATATTAAAAACCACCAAGTATCAAGAATTATATTGACTTGTAACTTTTTCCCCATAGAATTTCTTTACTTTTTCATCATCTCTAACAAATGTTAATCAATATAAAAGAAATTTGCATAACCTTATTATACATTTAAAAGGAATAGCAAGTTGTACATAACAGATTTACAATTTAATGTGCAATCATCTTTTTTATTATACTAGGTTATGGAAATATTTATTTCATTTCATTCATTAAAAATAAAAACACAAACAAGGTATTCTGGAGAAAATTTTAATATAATAATTTTTCATTGTGTTATTTTTACATTTGCTCATTTTGAGCCCTATAAGGTGAGATGACCAAATCATGAAATGAATCTTGTTGCTTTTGCATACAGTGAAACCATCTCTACTAACTAATTAAAAAAAAATTAATAGCTTTTTATTTACAAGTTATATGCATGGGTAATTTTACAGCATTGACAATTGCCAACCTTTTGTTCCAATTTTTCCCCTTCTTCCCCTCACCCCTTCCCCTAAATGGCAAGATGACCAATACATGTTAAATATATTAATGTATAAATTAAATACAAAATAAGTATACATGTCCAAACCATTATTTTGCTATAGAAAGACTTGGACTCTGAAATATTGTACAATTAGCCTGTGAAGGAAATCAAAAAATGCAGACAGGCAAAAGTATAGGGATTGGGAATTCAATGTAATGGTTCTTAGTCATCTCCCAGAGTTCTTTCACTGGATGTAGCTGGTGCAGTTCATTACTGCTCCATTGGAACTGATTTGGTTCATCTCATTGCTGAGGATGGCCAGGTCCATCAGAATTGATCATCATATAGTATTGTTGTTGAAGTATATAATGATCTCCTGGCCTTGATCATTTCATTCAGCATCAGTTCGTGTAAGTCTCTCCAGGCCTTTCTGAAATCATCCTGTTGGTCATTTTTTACCGAACAATAATATTCCATAATATTCATATACCGCAATTTATTCAGCCATTCTCCAACTGATGGACATCTATTCAGTTTCCAGCTTCTGGCCACTACAAAGTGGGCTGTCAACTAACTGTTTAATTTGCTTTTTTAGAGATGGTCTTTGATTCAGCTTTCTATTAAATGATCTCTTCTGATTTTGTGATAGTGAGAATGGCAATCAGGGGATGAGTCAATTCTTCTAATAGTCTGTTATTATTATTATTACTCATATCATGTTAGGGAAGCATCCTAGCCCCTTGTCAGTACTCTGATATAACCATGGCAGGTTGGGCTGTCTCATAGTCCCATGAACTCCCTTACTATTTACCACTCAGATTTCAGATAGCTTGTAGCAGTAAAGGCCAGAATGCTAAATGAATCCTGGAATACAGAGTACTAGCCACCTGCTTCAAGGCTGTGACTGTTTAGTTAATAGCAATGTTAACTTAAAGATTTGCAATGAATGCTCCTCACAAAAAGTCTATAAGTGGGCAAGGAAAGAATCATTGAATTCACTCTGAAACTTTACCTCAAAAAACATTCATACTATAGTAATGCTAATTATACTTTTACTAAGATTATCAAAGTATAAATAAGTATTAGTGATTACAGATACAGGATACTTCTCTTAGTTCTTGAGAGTCTTATCCTAGGTCTCCCTAATAAAAAACTCATGTAAATGGTGAAGGACTTGGTAAGTTAGAAAATATCCCTCCTCCAGGCTGCTTTTATCCCTCAAATACTGGATGCCGTACTAGGCATGGGTTGCTTGTTCAATTGTAGAAAGTATGGTCTATGTAACTTGGGACTACATGCCTCTGGATTCTTTCCCTATCCCATTTTCTAGTCTTGTTTTTCACAAAGTTAATTTTCTACTGTGCCACCATGATAATTTATCTTGGCCCAAGTATTCCTTATCTGATATAAAATGAATGGTATATTCAATTAATATTTTTCTCATCATTGAAGAAATACATTAATTTTTTTCTTTTAAAAAATATATCTTATAGATCAAAGCATCTGAACCTATTTTAATCTCAAGAAGCAAATTTCCTCTTGGGATGTTATTTCTCATGAAAATACTAAACTTGAGTAACTTTTTTTTCTTGGGCAAGTTATGAAGTCTTTGCCTTGGAAATTTTTAATTAAAACAAAAGATGTGGCTTGGATCAGAATCTGAATTAATTTACATCAAGTGTATTTGATTAGAACCAAAGTTAAAGAGCAGTGATTAGACAATTCTGTTCTTCCTTCCTCCTTGTTTTCTGGTGCCAAGCAAGGAAGGATTACTTTCCCAGTACCTTAACTTTTTAGTCTTCTAAGAGTAGCACTTAGATTTGAAATCCAGGAAGATAATGCCTAATTTACTCTCTGACTAGATACTAACACAAACAAAGCTTTATGAGAATGATATGTACCCTAGTGAAATGGACCATCAATTTTCCCTGGGCTAGTTATTCTATTTGTTCTTCTTAGTTCAGTGACCAACCACGTGTCTAAGTGCTTTTCCAGTAAATAGAACAGATCTAGTAGACCAACTCAAAGTAATCTTTTCCTTTGTTGATGCTATTCATGTTGGATATAAATCATAGAGTCTTTGAGGAAACTCCCATCACAACAATTATAACATCCAAGCTTGAAAAATCATTGACAAAGAAAAACTGCTGGAATCATCTATAAATTCTCTCCCTTGCTCGTCATACAAAAGTGTCTGGATATGTTTCCATGTGTAGTGTCTTCTATGTTTAAATATGCTGACATTGCTATAAATTTCAGTGTTTATGAAGTGGTTCTGACTGAAACTTGCAGATCATATTTTTCTTCTAAGTTTTCTATGGTTGAAACATCTCTGACCTTTAAACTAGGCTCCTGAATATTTTGGCTTCGTGTACTCTTTATTTTGAACTTATCGTTCATGGTCTCATGTAGAGAAAAGACTTGGAAGGATCCCTACTCTTTGTTTCTGTCTTTAAAAGATTTCTGTGTTTGGATAGTCAGAACCTTCGTGATTTCATTTGGGGTTTTGTTGGCAAAGATACTGAAGAGGTTTCCCATTTCCTTCTCTAGCTCATTTTAAATATGAGAAAACGGAGGCAAACAGGGTTAAGTGACTTGACCAAGATCATACAGCTGGTAAGTGTCAGCCTAGATTTGAACTTGGGAAGATGAGTTTTCCTGCTGCCAGGCTAAGCATTCTGCTGTGCCACTAAAGTCAAAATTTCTCTAAACAAATAAAAATTAATTGAATTAAAATGTACCCAAATAATATATGGGTTAAAAAAGGACTAAACAAAGATTTTTTTTAATGCATTATCTTCCCCATTAGACTGTGAGCTTCTTGAGGAAAGGGACTACTACTTGCCTTTCTTTGTAATTCCAGCATTTAGCATAGTCTCTGGCGTGTAGTAGGCACTTCATAAAGATTTACTGACTAAGTGGATACCAGTTGTTAATGATGTTTCTTATTGAAGGGAACATATCTTTGATATTATGGCCTGCAAATTTGATAACTATTGAGAATAAAGGAAATATCTGGTTATTGGTTATCATTATGCCTATTTAAAAACTGTTAGCTGTTTTCAAGTAATTTCTTAGACAAAAATATAATGCATTTTATTGTGTAATTTTTTTTAGCCTGGACCTGTGATTTCATTGATATGAAGAGGAAACTTCTTTTTTCAATTCAGATTAATGTCTGGGTCAAACCAGGACTTGAGCCCAGATTTTCCTATTTTTAAGGGGTTTAAAGTTTACTAACCTTCACTTTGGGAACATGACATATTTCTGTTAGTTAATATTACCAATATAAGGAAAATTGCTTTTAAAAAATTCAATTCATTTTGAATATGTGAAAAAATACCATTGATTAGATTCACTGAAATCTCTATGCCCAGGACATTTACCTTGAGGTTTGTGGTTGGCCTACCACAAATATCAGCTTTACTAAGACCAAGATCAGGCTGGCAGCCAATAACAGAAGGCCTATTTGGAAGCAGATTGCTAAAAGGAGCTTAGTGTAAGTGGAAGATAGTCTGGCAAGAGTGTATTTTGCAAGGAGGATTGCTTTCTGGTTTTCCTAAATTTCAATAAATGAAAGAATGGTTAATGGAGATATATTAGGTCTCAATTCAATTCAAAAACCATTTATTAAGTATACCACCAAGAGCCATTTCCCAGTAGATAAATTGACCAAAGCATTTAAATAAATAATTTTTTTCAAAAGGATTACAAAAGAACTGGACATTGTAAATAAATAATTTTTTTCAAAAGGATTACAAAAGAACTAGACATTGTAAAGATGGCTGTCAATTGGAGAATAGCTGAACAAGTTGTGGTAAAAGACTATGATATTATTATGCTATAAGAAATGATGAACTCAGTGATTTTAGAAAAACATGGATAGGCATGCACAAAATAATGAAAAGCAAAATGAACAGAACCAAGAGAATGTTATATATAGTAATAGCAATGTTGTTTTAAGAATAATTTTGAGTAACCAAACACATTTTGACTATTATAAATATCCAAATTAACTGCCAAGGACATTTGTTTTACGTATATATATATATATGTATATATATATATATATATACATATATATATATACGTATATATATATATATACATATATATATACGTATATATATATATATATATAATTTTATTTTATTTTATTTTTTAAATAACTTTTTATTGACAGAACCCATGCCAGGATAATTTTTTACAACATTATCCCTTGCACTCACTTCTGTTCCGATTTTTCCCCTCCCTCCCTTCACCCTCTCCCCCAGATGGCAAGCAGTCCTATACATGTTAAATAGATTACAGTAGATCTTGGATACAATATATGTGTGCAGAACTGAACAATTTTCTTGTTGCTCAGGGAGAATTGGATTTAGAAGGTATAAATAACCTGGGAAGAAGAATAAAAATGCAAGCAGTTTATATTAATTTCCTAGTGTTCTTTCTTTGGGTGTAGCTGCTTCTGTCCATCCTTAATCAATTGAAACTAAGTTAGATCTGCCAAGGACATTTGAAGGAAGATAATATTTGCATCCATAGAAAAGAATTGATAGATAGAAGTATGTTTAGAACAATCTTACTTTATACATACATATTTGTGTCTAATGGGAGCCATCTGTAGGGCAAGGGGAGGGGAAGAGAAAAGTAAAATCAAATTTACATGACAAATTATATATTTAAAAGTTATACATAATATATTAGCAATTTCATATATAATCATTTTTATTTTGTTATGAAAATTGTTTTATTTCATAAATTAAAAACAAAATAAATTTTAAAATCTTTAAAGCATTGCAAACTCTAAATGACCACATAAAAAATGCTCCCAAACAACTCTCATGTGGCCCATCCAAACTGGCAAAGATGACAGAAGTTTGGAGATGCAAAAAGACAGGTGTTGTGAAGTTTCTACCATTGTGGCTGTCAATTTGGTATTGTGCAAGAAAAATCCATACCTTTTGACCTAATACTCATTACCAAAAAAGATACTCCAAGAAGGTCAAAGATAGAAACCAAGGTCCCATAAATACCAACATATTCATAGCAGCATTCTTTTTTATAGGAAAGGACTAAAAACCAATAAGGAAAATATTTGGTATATGAATGTAATGGGGATGTTGTCATGTGTTAAGAAATAATGACTTTAAAGAATCTAAATGTAGAAAGATTTATATTAACTGATATAGAGTGAAATAAACAGAATCAGAACAGTGTGTATGATATTAGAACCATGTAAATTTAAAAGTCAGTGGAATGTATGTGAGTAATTGAAATCAATGAATACTTCCTTTCCTCTTCATAGTAGAGAGATGGCATAATTCTAGGCTATGATAGGCTCTCTGTATACAATATATTGCTGTATTTATTATATACAATGTTATACTGCATACATTGTAAGATTCTATCACTCTATCTGATATTTTTTGTTAATTATCTTTCTTAATCATCCTCCCTTGCTTAATATAACTTCAGGGGCACCTCTGCTATCTCTACTAATATATATAAATTTCTTCCTTTATTATTTAAAGTCCTTCACAAATTGGCATGAAAATAGCTTTCAAATCTTACTGGACATTGCTTTCTTCCTCACAGTGATCCAGCCAAAGTGACCTTCTTCCTCATAGAATAGAATTCCATTTCCCATAGCCATTGCCTCTGCACTTATCTCTGATTTCTGATATTGATCACAAATAGATAATTTTGATTATATTAAGTTAAAAAGGTTTTATACAAATAGAATTAATGCAAACAAGATTAGAAGGGAAGCAATAAACTGGGAAAACATTTTTACATTCAAAGGTTCTCATAAAAGTGTCATTTCTAAAATATATAAAGAAGTGACTCAAATTTATAAGAATTCAAGCCATTCTCTAATTGATAAATGATCAAAGGATATGAATAGACAATTTTCAGATGAAGAAAGAAATTGAAACGATTTCTAGTCATATGAAAAGGTGCTCCAAATCACTATTGATCAGAGAATTGCAAATTAAGACAACTCTGAGATATCACTATACACCTGTCAGATTGGCTAAGATGACAGGAAAAGACAATGACGAATGTTGGAGGAGATGCGGGAAAACTGGGACACTGATACATTGTTGGTGGAGTTGTGAACGGATCCAACCATTCTGGAGAGCAATTTGGAACTATGCTCAAAAAGTTATCAAATTGTGCATATCCTTTGACCCAGCAGCATTACTACTGGGCTTATATCCCAAAGAGATCTTTAAAAAGGGAAAGGGACCTGTATGTGCAAGAATGTTTGTGGAAGCCCTCTTTGTAGTGGCCAGAAACTAGGAACTGAGTGGATGTCCATCAACTGGAGAATGGCTGAATAAATTGTGGTATATGAATATTATGGAATATTATTGTTCTGTAAGAAATGGCCAACAGGATGATTTCAGAAAGAGCTGGAGTGACTTACATGAACTGATGCTAAATGAAATGAGCAGGACCAGGAGATCATTATACATGGCAACAACAAGACTAAACAATGATCAATTCTTACGGATGTGGCTCTCTTAAACATTAAGATGATTCAAACCAGTTTCAGTTGTTCAGTGATGGAGAGAGCCATCTACACCCAGAGAGAGGCCTGTGGGAATTGAATGTGGACTACAACATAGCATTTTTACTCTTTCTGTTATTGTTTGCTTACATTTTGTTTTCTTTCTGTTTTTTTCCTTCTTGATCCAATTTTTCTTGTGCAGAAAGATAACTGTATAAATATGTATACTTATATTGGATTTAACATATATTTTAACATATTTAACATGTATCAGACTACTGCCATCTCGAGGAGGGGGTGGAAGGAAGGAAGGGAAAATTTGGAACAGAAGGTCTTGCAAGGGTCACTGTTGAAAAATTACCCATGCATATGTTTTGTAAATAAAATGTTTTAATAAAATTAATTAATAGAAAGAAAAGTAGGTATCTTCTGATTTCTTTCACTGATACAAATGTGATGAGTATCTAAATAAGGGATATAGAAAATAAAGACAAGTACAAACCCATATTCCTTATGAATATGGATATAAAAATTTAAAACAAAATGTTACCCTATAACAATATACCAGAAAGATTACACACTATGACCAAGTTGAGTTTATGCCAGAAATTTAGTAGCATAAAGAAGCCTATAAATATAACAAAGAATATTAATTATTAAAACATGACTATCTCAATAGACACTGAAAAGTCCAACACCGGTTTTTGGTTAAGATAATAGAAATCATCAGAATAAATGGACCTTTCCTTAATGTGGTAAATAATACCTATATAAACCCTTAAGCTGTAATCATTAAAATGATTTGGTACTGACTTTAAAAAAAGAGAGGCTGATAAGTGGAACAGATTAACCTCGCAATACAGAAACAATCAAACATAGTAGCATGATGTTTGATAAACCCAGTTTATAGGGAAAGGAATCACTATTTGATTTGAAAAACTGCTAAGAAATTGACTGATGTTGGACAGAAATTTGGTTCAGATCAACACCTTACACAATAGATAAACTCCAGATGGATACATGACCTAGATATGAAAGGTAACATCATTAACAAATTAGAGGAATAAGGAAGAAATTACCCTTCAGATCTATGAATGAGGGAGTTCATGAACCAACTGACACACAAGAAAAAATAGATAATTTTGATTATATAAAATTAAAAAGATGTTGCACAAATACATCTAATGTTAAAATGAAAAAAGAAACAGGAAACTGAAGGAAAATCTATACAGCAAGTTTCTCTGATAAAAGTCTCATCTTTAAGCTATAAAAAGGAATTGATTCAAATTTATAAGACTACATTGCTTATGGGTTGATAAAAACAGTACTATAAAAATGACAATAATACCTAAATTAATTTGCTTATTCAGTGCAGTTTTCTAAGGAAGGAATGCATGCTACCAATAACCATATTTTTAAAATGTTTTAAGTCATGAATAATTTTAGAAAAGCATTATTAAATCAACTTCAAGGTTCCACCTAATATCCACCAAATAGGCAAAAATGACAAATGTTAGAGGAGCAACAAGAAAAAAAGGCACACTGTTTTCAGAGCTATGAATTGGACCAATTATTTTGGAAAGCAATTTGGAATTATAAAGTTAGTAAACTGTGTGTGCCCTTTGACCCATCTATACCACGACTAGTCTTATGTTCCAAAGAAATCAAAGAAAGGAAATACACATATATCCAAAATACTTATAGAATCTCTTCATGGTATTAAAAACTGGAAGCTATTAAGTTACCTTCCTATTGGAGGAATAGCTAAAGAAATTGTAGTATATGAATTTAATGAAATATTATTGTGCCATAAGAAGTGACAAAATGGATTGTTTCAGAGGAAATTAGAAAGATCTCTCTAAACTTATGCAGAGCAGTGAGTAGAATTAGAAGAGCAATTTATGCAATGATAACATTTTGGAGAAAAACAACTTTAAAATACTTTATAACTCAGATCAGTATAATAAACAAAAAATTCAAAAAAATTAAGATGAACACTCATCTCCTCTCAGAGAGGACAAAAGTTTTCAGACATAGCCAACATGAGAATTAGTTGTGCTAATATATCATTTTTCTTTAATTTGCTCAATGGAGAGAGTACTTGGAGATATGGACTTAAAAAAATAAAATAATACATGATTGCCTTCTGACAAGGTAGGGGAAGCATAAGAGGGCAATTTAGATGTAACAACAAAACATCATTACAAATTTCTGATAAACATTAAAGTGCCAAAAAATAAATAAAGTAAGATGAAGGAATTAAGAAGACTGATCTTCCAGCTTCTTTCCAATTTGAAAACATAAGAAAATCAAAACAAAACCCCAAACTTATTGGGTATTTTTAATAACACTGTACTAAATACTAGCATGCCAAAATAAAATATGGAATAGCCTCTGCTCTCAAGATGCATACAGTGATCACACAAGTATAATATAAGAAAAATGTCTTAATGGCAAAGGAGAGATCAAATCATAATGTTTAAAATATTTTTCTTGAGCGAAAGAGTATTTCTATTGAAGGGGGGAGATGTCAAGTAAGTTTTCATAGACTGAATCTTGAAAGAAGAAAGGGATTTTAATAATTGAGATGTCAATAGACCAAATTATAGGAATTGGGAATGGTTTAAATGGATATCTGCTTAGGAAAGAAGGCAGGACAGGACTGGAAATAATCATCCTGTTTGGTTAAAATGCAATAAGCCTTGAATGCAAGGATCAAAAGTTTGCACTTTATCCTATTTGTGACAGGGAAGTAGTGTGTAGATCTGAGCAAAGAAATAATCTGGTCAGATCTATTCAATGGGAAGATCAATTTCAGTTGTATGAAGACTGGATTAGACAGCAGAGAGAGGTATTTTTTTTTAATTTTAGCTTTTTATTTTCAAAATATACACATGGATAACTTTCAACATTCACCCCTACAAAAAGAGACTAGGTAAGGAAATATTTTAGAACATTGGTTCAGTAGTATACTTGTGAAGTCATGAGGACCTGAATTTCAGTGGCAGCAGTAGTAATAGAAAGGATTTAAAAATAGGAAATGACTAAAAAGATAGATACAGGAAATAGTATAGAGTTAGACAGAATCAATCAGATTTGAAAACTAATTGGATGTAATGGGTGAGGAAAAGGAAAAAATAGAGACTATCTTTAATACAATTGATTCTGATTAATATTCTATAGGCATGGCAGAATTTTAGAGCAATTATTCTGATTATACCAGACATACAGTATATTGATCCATTCTCTTTCTTTGCCTCAAAAAATGGATGTCCAGGATGTATGTAAATTCTTGATCTCCTTCTTTCTCTTTCTTTGGCCCTATCTTTCTCTCTCTCTGTCTCTTACTCTGGTTCCATCTCTCTGCATCTCTGTTTCTATGTGGCTCTGACTCTTCATCTCTAGCTCTCTCTCCTTCCTCCTTATTATTCTGCTTCCCTTCTTGAAACAAACAAGTTGTCATTCAACCCATTACCCTTTTGGCATTGTGTACCATTTGGCAAGTGTGACAGTGAACATCAAACACATGGCATTTCCTGTGGTGATTATGCCTGCCAGTCTGGGCAGCTGCATGGGGCATTGATGTGGGGTGGCCAATAGCTTGAGATACTGAGGAAGCAGAAAAGTGAGCTGGAGCTCCTTTTCACTTTTATTTTGACTTGACTGTCAAATAATTCTGATGTATAATTCAAATGACTGTGTGGGTCACATTTAACTTGCTCTAAACAGAGATCTCTTAAAGAGTGGGAAAAAAATACTGCTATCGATCCAGTGGCAACCAAAGAATCAAAATGGTTGGTGACTAAGCTCTGACACTTTTGTATCTCACTGAGTCTTTTACACTGCTTAGAAGAAAGGCCCATGTAATATTTTGGGAAGCTTTTCTAGAAATATGACTTGGATGAACTGTGAACCTGTGACAAGTAGTATTTTATAAACTCAGATGTGTTTTTTTAAAGATATTTTATTTCTTGAACTTTTGAGTTCAAATTCTCTTCTTCTCTCAAGCTCTTTCCCTTTTGAAAAGGCAAGTATGTATAGATGTGAACTTATACAAAGCACACTTCCATACTAACCATGTAGCAGTTTTTAAAAGACAAGAAAAAAAACATTTCAATCTGTATTACAGAATTCATCAGTTGTTACTATGGAAGTGAATAGTAATTTTCATAGAGTCCTTTGGAATTGTCAATGTTCTCCTGTTTCTGCTCATTTCAGTTTGCATTAGTTCACATATACATCTTCCCAGGTTTTTCTGAAACCATTCCCAACCTGATTTCTTATAGTACAATAGTATTCCATTCCACTTATATACCATAACTTGTTCAAACATTCCCCAAATGATAAGCATTCCCTCAATTTCTAATTCTTTTCCATCAGAAAAAGAGCTGCCATAAGTATTTTTTTTGGTACATAAAAATTCCTTTCCTTTGATCTCTTTGGGATCCAATAAGAATATGTGAAGTTTTATAACACTTAGAGCATAGCTCCAAATTGTTTTCCAGAATGGTTGACTATATACCTCCATCAATAATGCATTGGTTTACCCACTTTTTATATTCCCTCCAGCATTTGTCATTTTCCTTTTCTTCAATATTAGCCAAACTGATGGATATGAGAGGGTACTTCCAGAGTTGTTTTAACTTTTTTTTTAATGATTAGTAATTCAGAACATTTTTTCATATGACTATTGATAGTTTCAATTTCTTCTTCTGAAAACTGCCTGTTCATAGCCTTTCACCACTTACTAATTGGATTATGATTCTTATTTTTATAAATTTGGCTCAGTTCCCTAAATATGTGAGAAATAAGAACTTTATCAAAGTAATTCACTGTAAAATTTCCTGCTTTCCTTCTAGTTTTGGCTACAATAATTTTGTCTGTGCAAAAACCTCTCATGTAACCAAAATTATATATCTCCTTTTAACTTTTTGTTTGTTCACAAAATTTACCTTTATCAATGATCTGACAAGTAATTTTTTCCACACTTACTTAATTTGCTTATGATATCATCCTTTATGTCTAAAACATGTGCCTAATTTGACTTCATCTTGTTATATGGTATGAAATGTTAATCTATAACTAGTTTTTTCCAGACTGCATTCCAGTTTTCCCAGAAGTTCTTGTTGAATAGTAACTTCTTTCCCCCAAAATTTATATCCTTGGGTTTATCAAACACTAGTACTGTGTTTATTTGTTTCTTTATAGTATGTGCTTAATCTATTCCACTGATCTTACCACTCTTATTTTTTTAATCCAGTTTTTATTCAGTTTTGATGATTACCACTTTGTAATATATTATAGTTTGAAACCACCTATTGCTAGGCTGCCTTCCCTCACTATTTTTTCATTGGTTTCCTTAATATTCTTAATCTTTTGCTCTTTCAGATGAATTTTAGTTATTATTTTTCTAGTCCTAAAATAATTCTTTGGTAGTTTGATTGGAGTGATATAGAATATAGTCATTTTCATTATATTGGCTTGACCTACCCACAAATAACTAATATTTCTCTAATTTTTAGCTCTGTCTTTATTTGTGTGAAATATTTGTAATGGTGTTAATATAATTCCTGTATATACCTTAAGGTAGATTCCCAAGTATTTCATATGATCTGCAATTATTTTAAATGGAATTTCCTTTTCTATCTCATCCTGTTGGGTTTTGCTGGAAATCTAAGTCAATGCTAATGGTTTATGTGGCTTTATTTTATATCTTGCAACTTTGTTAAAATTGTTAATTTGTTTCAACTAGTTTTTTATTTGCTTCTTTCAAATCTCTAAGTTTACCATTATATGATCTACAAAGAGTGATAATTTTATTTCTCATTGCCTATTCTTATTCCTTACATTTCTTTTTCTTGTATTATTGTTATAGTTAGCATTTCTAATATAATATTGAATAATAATGATTATAACAGACATCCTTGCTCTATCCCTGATCTTATTGGAAAGACTTCTAGTTTAATTACTTATCATTTTAAGAAAACTTCCATTTATTCCTATGCCTTTTAGTTCTTATGTTTAATTATGAATGGATGTTATATTTTGCCAAAAAGCCTTTTCTTCATCTGTTGATAAAATTGTATGATTTTTGATGTTTTATTATTGAAATTATGTGTTAATTGTCCTAATATTGAACTAGTCCTGCCATATTGTATGATTCCACTTGGTATAAATCTCATCTGGTCATATTGTATGATCTTTGTGATATATTTCTAGAATCTCTTGGTGGTATTTTTCTTTTTTTTAAATTATAGCTTTTTATTTTCAAAATATACACATGGATAACTTTCAACATTCACCCCTACAAAACCCTGTATTATAATTTCTCCCCTTTTTCTCCTAGTCTCTCCTCCCTCAGTTGGCAAGTGATCCAATATATGTTAAACATGTGCAATCCTCTATACATATTTCCACAAATATTATGCTACACACACACACACACACACATACACACACACACAAATACAAATCAGATCAAAAAGGAAAAAAATGAGAAAGAAAACAAAATGCAGGCAAACAACAAAAAGAGTGAAAAATACTATTTTATGGTCCACATTCAGTTCCTACCATCCTCTTTGAGTGCAGATGGCTTTCTTCTTCACAAGACCATTGGAATTGCCCTAAATCACCTCATTGTTGATGAGAGCCATGTCCATTAGAATTGGTCATTGTATAATCTTGCTGTCACTGTGTATAATGATTTCCTCATTCTGCTCATTTCATTTAGCATCACTTCAAGTAAGCCTCTCCAGGCCTCTCTGAAATCATCCTGCTGATCATTTCTTAGAGAACAATAATATTCCATAACATTCATATATCATAACTTGTTTAGCCATTCTCCTTCCAGTTGATGGACATTCACTCAATTTCCAGTTCTTTGCCACTACAAAAAGGGCTTGGCAGTATTTTTTGAAAAATTTTTGCACCAATATTTATTGGGGAAATTACACGGTTTTTTCCTATTTTTGTTATGGCATCAAAACCATACTTGTGTCATAGAAGGAATTTGGCATAATTTTGGTATTAGATGCATGATTTTCTATTTTGTGCCAATGTAGCAATATGAAACCATGACTGTAATAACTGAAATATATCATAGGAATACAAGTTTTGATCTAAAATGTACTTTAGTATTTGTATAGGTGAACCTTCTGCTACTTATACAATAGCCAATTAAATCCCAGAGAAATGACTTGCCCAAAGTCATTAAGGTAATTTATGGCAGAGTCAGAAGAGTGGTAATTACTTTTGTATATAAATTTGACAAGATGGACACTGAGATTCCTTCTAACTCTCAAATTTTATGATTCTGTGATCTGAGCTCAAGTCTTTAGAATCTACCAGGGGTCCTCAAACTACAGCCTGTGGGCTAGATGGACAGCTGAGGACATTTATCCCCCTCACCCAGGGCTATTAAGTTTCTTTATTTAAAGCCCCACAAAACAAAGTTTTTGTTTTTACTATAGTCCGGCCCTCCAACAGTCTGAGGGACAGTGAACTGGCCTATTTAAAAAGTTTGAGGACCCTTGCTTTAGACTATATCTGTCTCTTTTCCTATTAAACTATACTGCATCTTCATGGATTCAGCAAATATTTATAGTTAAATATTTTTCTAAATAGAATTTTTCCAAAAGTTCCCATATTGATGGTAGTTGAGTTATTACAGATTTATTTTATAAGTCTTGCCTCTGGAAAAGCTATGAGGAGAAATCTTATTATATCCTTTTAAGATACTCCCTCTTTCAGAAGATACAGAAAATAAACATCATTTGTTCATCATGCCACAGTTTTTTGCACTATACAACTTGATCGACTACTCTTCAAAATAAAAATAATTGTAAGCCAAACTAAAAAAATTCAATTATTCAGGCTCAAAGGACACACAAATGAGAGTTCTTGGGTTAACATTTATTTCTTCAAATATCAGAATGTTTCCCTCAATAATCATTTATATTTAATCCATATTTCTCTAATATAGGTATCTACTAGTGTCCTGTGCTTCCAAGCATAAAGCAAAGAAATATCTATTTGAGTATATACATCTATTTTCATAATCATAACTGTTGCATCTCAGGATTAATAGAGTTTGTCATTTAGAGGTAGTCTGAAGTCTAATCCATTATAGGTATGAACTAGGTATGAATATTCAAATCATTTGTAGGTTGCTAGTTCAGATACAGCAAGCTAGTTCAGAACCAAGCACTTCAAGAGCAAATAAAGAGACAGTACTTTTAGTCAAATCCCTGAGAGGATTTTTTTCCTAGGATGGAGCACCTTGAGCAGAGAAGGACCTTATGGACTTCACAAGGAGTGAGGATTTAGATTTCTTATTGGTAACAGAACTCTAAAGAGTTCAACAGAAATCCATACCATTCCTAAAAGGAACATCATGAGAGGACCACAAAGGAGAGAAAAGGACCTCCAACAGCCATGAGTTGTGTGTTATCCCTTTGACATAAACTCACTTTTTCCTGAACTTTCTGTCTTGATGGGTTAGAGGCTTGACCTATAATTTCACTGACATAAAGAACCTTCTTTACTAATGAAGTTCAGCAAATTATATAGAGCTGCTTACAATACTGAGAGGTTAAGTGATTTTCTTAGGCTCATAGAGTCCTTATGTATGAGGGGCTGAATTTAAACCAATTTCTTTCTGACTTTAAGGTCAATTCCATACCTCCTATATCATATTCCTTCTCTGAGAGACAGAAACAGACTATAATTTCTGCTTGTTGGTTGCTCCACCCTTATCAAAGATGAAACTGTTATGAAAGCTAGTCTCGAATCTGCTTTTGTTAGAGACAGGGTTCTAACATATGTTTGGGTAATTCCTTCAACTTAACTTTGTGTAAGGCCTATGATCTGTTTCCCAATTTCTTCCCATTTCCCTTTTTTGTCTAACTGATCGTATTATACTCTCATGACAATATCATTTTTTCTCCTCCTTCCACTCATTTTCAACTAATGTTGCCCACCAAACTTCCTCTTTTTGGTTCCTTGATTTCCTCACATGAGTATATCACATGACTATATAGTCACACAATCCCTCTTTTATCCTATTCTGTTTCCTATTAATAAGGTATAGCCATAAAAGCCACATTCCAATCACTAATCCTCAATCACATCTATGAAATCAAATTTGCCTTTGGATTATGATATACTTTGTGGATTTATGTATCTAAAGCTATGTTATCTCTTTATTGGCTTCTTGATTTTTTTCTTCTGTGAACAATTAGATATCTCTATTTTTCTTCCTACCTACATTTTTCTTCCTATTTTTTCCTATCTACATTTTTTCTTCCTATTTACATTTTAGGTAGTTCTTTTGGCAACCAACTTGGTAGTTATACACAGTTTTCTTACCCACCTTTACCTTTCATTTTAAAGTCCTTTTGGTTAAATTTTCAAGATTCCAGGTAAATATATTCTTATTGGCCCCTTTAAGGTACTCTTAATGCTTAGTCAGGAGCCTGTTAATCCTATATTTTAATCCACACTCCAGAAATACAAATCCCATTTTCTGATAGCATCTTCTTAACCAGCTGCTCAGTGACCTAATAGTTTTTTTTTTCTTTTCTGAATCTCTTGTCTTTGATGAACTGCCAAGGTGAAAACACAATGCAAATGTTCTTCTTTATATTTCATTCCTTTGGTTCCTCATTTTCCTGGCACAAGTATATCTCCCTAACATACAACATTATACCATCCATATTCCTTTTTCCTATACTGTTACTTTTGAATATGCAGAGCCATATTTTAATCTGGATTTCATTTCACCAAATCTCATTGATACCTATGAGGTCAAATATTCTTTGTGTTTGGACATCTAATCCTTTTTAGTTGTAGGCTAAGCTTTGGGTACTGGGGTATAGATATTCTGAGACTAAGAGTTTTCCTACTGTATCCTTTGTCTTATAGCTACTCTTTATGGAATCTGCTTGGGTAACATAAATAGATGGTCTTCTTCCCCCCCCCCCAATTCTTTTTTAGTTTAAAATTCTATTAAATTAGATATTCAAAATATATAACAAAAACATTTTTACTAGCCTTTGTTAGGTATATTTCACCACTGGTCAGTAATTAATCATCTCTATGTTTTAGCCCATAATGCAGAAGTTAAAGCTCCATTCTAACATTTTTAGGTCCTTTCCCAAAATTAAATAACCTTTAGCTATGTTTCCTAGGTTCCTTCTAACCCTATTATTTGTGTCCATATGAATCAATAGAAGTGAGAAGTGAGAACAGATTTTCTGCCATATTATCTAGAAAGAGATCAGACTATTTTTTTGTGATTATAAGGGTGACAAATAGCTGCTTTGGTCAAACTCAGCAGGGATTTTCCAAAGCCAGTAAGTCAGCTAGGATTTATTAAGTACCTTTTATATGTCAGACACTTTGCTAAATTTTGGGGATACAAAGAAAGGCAAAAGACAATTCCTGCTTTCAAAGAACCCACAGTCTATTCTAAGAGATAACATGAAAACAATAATCTATAAACAGGATGGCTACTGGTTAAATTAGAGATAACCAGCGGAGGGAAAATATTACTTTTAAAAGGGATTGAGAAAGACTTTTTGGCAAAATGCAGGACTTTGGTTGTGACTCCACATAAACCAGGGCACAGAGATGAGAAGGGAAATCCCCTATTTGTCTCTTCTGACTCTTACTAGATGATCCCTCATACTGCCAGACTACGGATCTATTTTATTGTTCCTTTGTGGACAAACAATGACATCTTCCTCAAAGTATGTGCTGGTTTCTGCTCAGAAAGGACCTCAGATTTGTTTCATAATTTTAGATCTTCAGTGGTGCTTCTTGCCTTTTGCTCCTGTATTTTGCCCTCCAATTTCCTTACACAGATTGGTATTTCACTCTCTATCTTCAAGTGGATTTTAGTTTATTTTTTTACATACTGAAATCTTTCTTCTGTTCTCTAAGGAACATTTTATTATACCTGATAACCTGGAGAGTAGGGCGGTTACTTCTAGAACCTCTCTTTCAGGAGAGAATAGATAGACTGCTCATAGATAGCATAATAATGCAAATATAAGCATCATGCCTTCAATGTAGTTCACAACAAAATTCATCCCGCTTTCCATACTAAACTGAAAATAAGATTTTCGGATTCCTTGTCTTCATGCTAGTTATCTCCTCCACATCATTGCTGTTTGTTATTGTCTTTACTCCAAACTATAATTTGGCTTCTCACTTCTTTAGCACCCCAAAACACCTTGCCACAGTTTCTTTAGCGCCTCTCATCACAAGGACAGTCATATCCAGTTTCCTTTTCCTTCTCTCACTAATCTTTTGATTTACTAATTTCTTTTTCTTACCTTGTCTTACCAACCACAGTCCTCCTTTGCCTTGAACCCATTTATTTTTACTTTTCTTTCTGCTTAAATCCTCCTCCTGGTGCTTTTCCTTGGTTTCTTTGCCTTCTACTCTTCTCTTCCTCAGGTTGTCTTTTTTCCCTTTTCCTAAATTATTTTGTTTTGTTAATTTTCTTCTTCTCTTTCAGCTCTATTCAAATTCTTCACAATTTCCCTTCCTCAAATTCAGTTTTGTAGCTCTTACTCTTTGAATAATGAGATTCAAAAATCCTCCCATAAAAGCCTAGATTATCTATATTTTTATGTCTACAACAAATAACAGTTCTAAGTACCCCATAGTGCCTGCTTCAGCCCCCTTCATGACTGCTAAACATGTTATTCTCATCTTGGGGATATACATCCCCCTAATTCACTTATTGGTTATCCCCATTTGCCAAGGCAGTTATCAGGCTGTGGCCTATCCACATACTACACAGCTTCTTGGAGCCACAAGTGAGAGTTAGTGAAGGTGGACCCCAAAAGTGTATAAGCAGCCCTTAAAAGCCCTCACAGTACAGCTGCTAGTCTTCCTTCCATACACCCCATATAATGGAATATTAATGTAATATAAGAAGTGAAGAAATAGATGCTTTAAAAGAGACATGGAAAGACTTACATGAACTAACATAGAATAAAGTGAGTAGAACCAGAAGAGCAACTAACATCAATGTTATAAAAATGAATAATTTTGAAGATTTTTATGAACTGAAAAAGTATAAAAATAAGAGCACCAGGAAAACAATTTATACAATAACAACAATCCGTAAAAACATAGGACTTTGAAAGTTATTACAACTATCTTCAGTGTAATGACCATTCATGATTGTGGAGAACCAAAAATGAAATATGCTGTTACAGTAAGGTCATGGATTTAGAGTACAGAATAATTAATTTTTAGACACTATTGAGCAAACTTTTTTGCTTGACTATGCATATTTGCTATAAGAAATTTATTTCCCTTTTCTAATTCATTGTAATGGAGATGGGGAATGATAGGGAAAGAAAGTAGATTTCTGTTAATTTTTAAATAAATTTGTTAGTGGTACCACAGATGTGAAATTCTACATAAACTTTCAGATGAAAATATTATTGATGAGATCATATAATTGTTATTTTTATGTGTTTTAATTTGTAACAAGAGATCTCTCATGAAATGAGAGCAATCTGTAAATATTTGTAATGTGAGACCAAAACTTGCAAAAAAATAAGGCCTCTCTGGATGAATCCATATGGTTGAAGAAAGAAGCAGGAAGAGGCTAGATCTTTTTCTTTGAACTTTGAGGAAAAACTCCATGAGGACCCATTCTACACTCCTATTCTGGTCAACAGCTTTCTGTCTAAGTCCTCCCAAGACCTTTCTGTTTCTCTCAAGTTCCAGCTGTTCTCTCTCGCACAACTAAAGGATACATAGAAGCAGGTAGACAGGAGAATCAATGTTTTTGTTATCTAGTCTTTACTAAGTTCCAGAGAAAAGCTGAACTGGGAGGAGACACGGAGAATAAAGAAAAAACGAGCCTTTGTAATGTGCTAAATATTGAGGATGATGAGATGAAGATAAACTAATGATAATTCACTTTATATAACACTTTAAAGTTTGTTGTGTGCTTTACATCATCTTATGTGATTCTCACAACAATCCTGAGAAGTAAAGTAGGTGATACATGTATTTTAATTCTTATTTTATAGATGAGAAAACAGGAGCAGAGAGACTGTGTCTTGCCTAGCACCAATGCACCAAAGGCAAGATTTTAGCCCCCAGGTTTCATTTGACTTCAACAGAGGAAATGTGGTGTAATAGGGGAAAAGCTGACTTTGGCATCAGAGCATATAGATTTAGATCCTGCTTCTGATGGCCTGTCACCTATTTGACCATGGGCAAGTAACCTAACCTACAGAGGTTTGTTCATCAGTAAAATATAGAGGTTGACTTGGATGGCCTCTGAGATCTCTTTCAACTCTATTTGCAACCTTTCTGATATAACGTTTTATTTCATTGAAAAAGAATCTAGAAACTGAAACATTTCTGCTCTAAAAGAGGGAGAAGTTATCGAACTGTTGTGCTCCATGCAAGGGTCAAACCCTTCCCTATTAAATAAATGACAGGTCACAAGGATTTCATGCCGAAGAATGTCACTTCAGTAATGCTATTTAAAGCGAGGGCTTAATAAGGTTGCTCTTCTCTTCCTCAGGTTGTCTTTTTTCCCTTTTCCTAAATTATTTTATTTTTGCTGCATAACACTAATGCTCTTCAAATGACAAAAATAACAAGGCTTGGCCTGCAGGCAGCACCTTTTATCTCAAGAATCAATTGGAGAGTCAGGAACACAACACCCAGTTGATTGTTGCTTGTTTCCATGAACTCTCTCCATTGTCTCTAGAGCTCTGGCAGCACCAGCTTAGGTTCACCGTCAGCCAGCATGTCTCCCAGTTCTCGATGCTTGCATGAGTTTCTTTCAGAGAGAATCTGGGCTTAACTGATGATAGCTAACCATTGAAAATCTTAGTGTCAAGTGTCTCCAAACCTTGGTCTCCCACAACACAGTACAATCTGTTCTTGGAAATGGCAGATCCATGTTCAATGTAAAACAGAAAAAACACTGATTCCTGTCAATCCCCCTGCAAGGATCTGAGGCAGTTACACTGCTGAGCTTTTTTTTTTTTTTTTTAATATAATGCCATCAGTGCTTCCTACTGATGAATATTTCTTAGTATTATGTAGGGAACACCGGTCATATTTTCTGATAAAATCTCTGAGTAGACATGATATCAATGGACAATAAAACCAGGCCTTATATCGAAAACCCCAGAGGGCTGCACAAATAACAGCCAACAGAGCACCACATTAGATGAAAGCTAATTAAATATGACTTATTAAATATTATGTTTCCCAGACCAGACTCGTTTAGACAAGCAAGCCGTGGTGTTTCATCTCTGACCTTCTTTAATGAGGTACATTAAATATCCATGTTATAATAACATATCACTCACTCATCTGAAACCCAAGGACAGAGGTTTAGTTTCTTGCTCCATTTTTGGCCCTTTTCATATATATGCTTAGAAAGAGAAAAGGTGAAAGCATTTTGTTTCCCTTAAGTGCAAGACATTCATAAAGTCAATGGATCATGCAATTTTATTTCAAGGACCTATTCACAGAAGATGACTCATATTTATTTTGGGGGCCTATTCAAATGGAAGTTGAATAATTCTTATCTTATACCCTAATTCAAAAAAAAAAAGAAAGAAAAGTTCAATATTTGCTGTTTAGAGGAGGAATAAAAATATAAGTAAGAGGTGCAAGGGATGCTTGTGTCATAGAAAGCCCTATGGGGTTTATTTATTCACCCTGGAGATATATTGTGTAAGATCTGGAAAAAATAAACTTTATTTTACATTCTAGAATTAACTAGAAAGAGTCAGCTCTATTCAATGACTCCATTCTGTTCTGTTTGAGGGGGAAAAGGAGGAGACAATCAAATCACAGAACATCAGCAATGACAACTTTGTGGTCCAGCTTACGTCAAATGGAGTTTAAATCACCAGTACACCATAAATAACTCATGTAATGAGGCAACGTCATGACACAGATCTGTGAAGGGCAAACCATTAAATTCTTTAGAATAGTTATTTACTGGTATGACAAATTACACCTGAGTGTGTGATTTTTCTGTATGCTTAGGAATCTCTGTCTGCACCAGCTATGTACTGACATCTGATTTTGGGAGAACGGACATTTTTTTAAAAGGGAAGAAGAAAACTTGCTAGAAATGGTTACTCAGCTTTCCTTAGCCTAGGTCTTGCAGTTTCACAGATTCCCAGGAGATGGCATCCATCTTTTGGAAAATCATCTACCAGCTTCCCCCACAGCTCTGAAAACACTGAGAGCAGCCTGGAAATCAATGGAGCTAGAAGCAGACCAGTCGGGAGTGGGAGAACTACTTGGATTTACCATTAACCTTTGTCTTTTTTTTGAAAATGGAGTGTTGCTCAGTGAATCTGTTGAGTTTCAGGGATTGTAATAATGAAAGCCATCTGCCCCAAAGGGGGGATATTCAAGTGTCATTGGGTGAGGAGGAGATAATTCACAGCAGGAAATGCAGAATGGTCTTTATGAAGTCACAGCATGCACTTATTTTCTTAGTTTATCACTCTTTTTTTTAAAGGAGGATTATCATACAATATTTTAAGGATTATATACTCAATTGATAAAAAATACAATTTTGTCATTTTTTTCTTGACCTCCTCAAAAAACCAAAAAGGTTCAGGTTTGATATAGGCTGATATAAAACAGAAACAGAAATATGGCTACTGTGGCAGGATACCACAGGGTTTATGAGCAGCAGGACTTGTCAACAAGCTTACAAAAAGAGGACCAACCACGGATTCCTAGATTGAACCTACTACCCAACCATACCAGAAATGAAGTTGCTCTTTGAGATTTGTATTTTGTTCATAGACTTATCATTGCCCACAGACAGAACTAAAGGCTGATAAGGGAGTTAGTCATCTAAAGTGCAGCATACAAACAGGAGTTATAAAAGAAATTAAATTTTACAACTTGTCATAAATTGGCATATTTTTGATGACAGTAAATTCTACTACCTATGGCATGAATGTGTTTGATTTGCAATAAATTTAATTATTGCTCTAATACTCTAATGAATTTGTGATCTTATTGATGTGAATACTCTCTTCAATAATATAAATTACAACCAATCCAGGCCAATAGAGCCAATGAGAACCTTATCTGTATCCTCCCCTAAATTTCCTATAAGGAGTCAACTTGATGGGGTGAGAACCTCTCTTGAAATCTCTTAACAATAAATGGATCCCAGTGGAATAGCATGAGGGTTATTCCTAAATTATCTCTCACTCTTGCCATATTAAAACCCATCATTTTTTTCTAGTCACACCCTTCTCTGATTGCATTCTTTATAACCTTTCTTTTGCATAATTACTGACTTACAGACTTTGTAAGGGTGAATGTTGAAAACTATATTTGCATATATTTTGAAAATAAAAGGCTATTTTAAAAAAGATAAAAAATAATTACTGACTTATAATGTGTTATAGTCTATATGTCATTCTCCTTTGGATTATTGTTAACTTCAGTTCTTTAGTATTCCATAATATATGATGTCTTGCTTCCATACAATGTCACTGAAAAAATATTGATGTTAGAAAATATGGGCTTGTTCTGAGAAGAATATTAAAGTCATTAAAGGAACTATCTCATTTCCTAAAAATAATGCTCTTCAGTCTCCTTTTTCTATTCATCTCCGAGCCCAACTCTATATTGTCTATATGCAATAACAGTCTTATAGATGTAGGTAATGATAGATAAACTCTATAGGTTGTTCTTCAATCTTATATGATAATCTGAATAATAAGCATTTGCCTTCCCCTTGGCTTTTCCTGTGGGAATAGTGAGGACAAAATTTTTTGGAAATTTTATGGATCTCATTTAGGAGATCATTTACAAACAAAAATATTTGGTGGAAATTTATAATCACTATTATCTATAATTGTATATAAAATAAATTGTGCTACTATCTTTTAAACTGAAATAAACTGATTTTTAATTTAAATTTCTTATTTTTAAATTTATATTATCTTCATTTCACTGTCTCTTCCCTTCCAAGAACAATTTCTCTTATAAAAAATTAAAAAGCCAAAAAATAATAGTTCAGCAAATAGTTAACCAAATATCAACCGATATTAAGTTCTTCTTCAGATGTCTTTCTCCTTTCCTTCACACGAATGGGCAGATCCAGCATCCTCTGCTTGCTGTGAAGTGACTTGGGGAGTGGATTAGAGGAGTATTCAAATAGAATCACTTCAACAGGGAGACTTTCTCATTCCTAGGACTAGGACGAGTACCCTAGGCCCAACCCAATGAATTTGCTTGTTCCAACTGAGACAGGTACATACCTGTCTCAGAGGTAGAGGGGAAGAAGTATCAAGTGAGACCTCAAGTTATTAGAGTTTTTAAATATTAATCTATAAGGATTTTCTCTTCTCAGAGGTTTTATATTCTATATATCTAGCTACACTAATTTTATATCTTATAGGATAATAGCATTTCATGGACTGAAAATGCTGTAAGGGAATTTTTTCCCTGGAAGAATGGGAGATGTTTCAGTATGAAATTCTGGTGGCATGAAAGGAAACAATTCTAAGAAGGGGGGATAGAATTTATTTGAAGAGTCCAGTGTAGGTGCACAAAGAATTCACCAACCCACTCAGATTGAAAAAATAGAAATGTACAGAAGATAGAAGCAAGACCAGTCAATATAATTAATATATAAATGTGATATAGTCCTATAAAAGGTCAGGCATACTAAAGTTCAGAATGAATTGAAGTTAGTAAGAGAAGCTAAGGTAGTCAAAAGGGCATTTAAATTTTATTGGGAGAAGAAGGAAGCTCAAAGAAGGGATAGAATAGGATATTAGGCTAGATGGGATGATGGTTATCTACATCGACAAAGTGTAGACAGAACCTCTCAATGCTTTTCTTGGATTTTTCTCAGCCAATACCTTTTGTACTAGAATAGCCAATAGAGAGTAGATACCCAATAAAAGTAAAAATAAGGATAAAGAACACTTAGTTGCCCTTGATGAATTCAGATCATTTGGCACAAATGAATTATATCCTCAGGTGTACAACTAAAGAAGGGAAGGTTTTGTCCTGATTTTTTTAAAGTAGGTTTGAAAAGTTTTAGAATGTATCTTTGAATAAAAGGTTGGTGGATATGTAGGGAGGGTTACAAAGAGCCAAAAAGGCTTCATTCAAGTTCAATCTTATTTACTTTTGTGAAAATATTACTAAACTAATTTGCTGTAGATGTAGCTTACCTAGATTTTATTAAAGCATTTGATAAAAGAAACTCATACTATTCTTGTGGAGGAAATAAAAATATGGATTAGATAATATAATATAATTAACACTCAGAAACAGTGAATGGTTAGATTTAAAGGGTAGTGGTTAATGATGCAATTTTGACTTGGCAGAACATCTTTAGTGGAGATGTGCCCCAGGGGTCTCCTACTGGTCATGTGCCATTTAATAAAACATAATAGGGGGTGACAAAGGGTAATGGAAAGATCTTCCTTGAAGGTACCTGCATATCTCAGCAGATGTTGATGGAAAGGAGGGAAGTAGAAACTTAGCTGGTTTGGGACAACAGAAAAATATACAAATGGTTGTTTTTGATAGAGCAAGATATGGAATCTGCTCAGGATGAGGGAAATGGAATTTAGGAGCAGAGTATTGGGTAAGTGATATGATATAACAATTAACTAAAAAAGTTATATCAAAGCTAACTTATTTATGTGCTAGGAAAACTTCTAACATTGAATAATAGAAATAAAAAAAATTCTATAAATTCAGCACATTTTCATAGAATTTTTTAGAACTTTTATAACAGAGTTATGAATATGTAAATTATTTCACAGAGCATGGCCCTATATAAAAAATAGCCATAATTCAAAATATTGCATTGTAGAGTTATGAAGTAAAGCTACTTTGAAATATAGTAAGTTTTCCATCCTGGAATTATCAAGTAAAAATTGGATGAATATTGTAGAGAAAATGGATAGATCTAACTATATATTGGAAATGTTGTAGAGAAAATATAGGCATTTGACAAGAGGGACCCTGAGGTCTCTTCGATTCTAAGGTTCTGAACTAAAAAAACTTTTAGCCTCCTCCCCCATCTTCCCTTTAGCCATTCATTGTAAAGGGTTAAGAAAAAGTTTCCAGGGGGTTGAGGCTAATGTTGCAAACCAGCAGCATGAAATCAAGATTTAGAATGGATAAATTGGAGTTTATTCTCAACTAATCAATCAGTAAAGTTTTGTTTTTGCCTTTCCCTGCCTTGCCTGACCTCAGGATGATGCGCCAATGAATGGGGAAATGTGAAAACAGCAAACAGAAGTGAGTAGAGGTAAACCATTCTTTGGATGAGCCATAACCCAAACAGCCCAACCTGGAGTAATTAGGAATTGATCACATTTGGGCTATTTTACAGAACTATTTGGAAGATTCATGGTAAATCATGTAATGTTTCATATGCTTCTAGAAGGAAATGAAAGAATCTGAATCATAGGGATAAATGGAATTTTACAAATGATTTATTTTAGTTATTCAAACCATTGTCAACAAGTACTAGGGGGTGAGTCAGGATGGGACAGTGAGGATTCACAGAAATCCAAGACATGGTCCTTCCCTCAGGATACTGATTACCTACTTAGAAAGACAAAACTCAATATGTCAAATAATTATGAACCAATATGGCAATATGTGAGGTGAACCAATCAATCAAGCATTTATTAAGTGCCCAATATGTCACCAGCAGAGTGTTTGGTAGAATAGATTGAGAACCAGCCTCTCTATTAGAAAGATGGAAGTTCAAGTCCCATCTCAGATACATATATGTGCAACTTTGAGCAAAGCACTTGACTTCTCAGTATCTGAGGCAGCCCTCTAACATATTAAGTTGTAAAGAAGATGCTAGTTTACTTTGATAAAAAGGAATTTCTTTACCAGGACTTAAATTTCAATGAAATCACAGATCTGGACCCACTTTTGCTCCCACCAAAAATTACTGTATATATTAAATGTGCTTAGCACAGTGCTTGACACATATTAAATATGTGATGCATGTTGATTGATTAGTTGTATAGGGAATGCTTAAGTGAGAGAGACTTAGCATTGGTATAGATTTGGAAAGGCAAAGGGGAAATAGACTTTTTCAGAAAAAGAGAATTATAGGCCTGAGAACATGGAAATGAAATTGAACATACTCACTGAATATTCATTAGATGGTGAACCCCAATGAAATCCTTCTATGGCAGAAATATTGGGATCTGGGAAAATAAAGTTTGGATAATGACAGAAGGGCTATGTTAGGAAGGGCCCTGAAAAATGTGCAGAAGAGGTGAGATTTTCTGTTTAAAAGGCAATGCTTAATTCTAGAAATCTTAAATAGACTGATGAAAGGCTAAAAAATACTAGATTAAAGAAACCAGCTAAACTGGGAAGCTGTCACAATAATCTGGTTTGTGCTGAAGCCTGCTTTAAGTGCTTTCTCCAGCTGATTGTTAAATTTTCTATGTGAGCACTTATAACTCAGAAATCAGTTAGCTGAAAATGAGGGCTTGATTTATCATTTTGTTGATTGTCCAGACCTAAGAAAGTGATGGAGAAAATGTTAATGCTGAAGATTAAACTTTAAAATGTGTCCTGAATCAATTTTTTCCTCCCTCAGGAAAACTGGCTGTTAAACATTTACCAGCACCTTCAGGACACAGGGTAATGAGGGATAGAACTAAGTAAGATGGTGGCCTTAAGAATGTAAAGGGAAACATATATAGGAAAGACATTTTGAAGGAAAGATTTAGATACAACTTGATAAATTATTGAGTATAGGGGATGCACCAACAATAACTCCAAAGTTCTAAGCCGAAGTAATTTAAAAAACAGGGATGTATGTGGCACTAGAAAAACAGGGAAATGAGTTGGGAAAGGTAGAGGGAGAATTCATCATTTTATCCTCAACTATAAGCCATTCTAGAGAGAGAAAATGTATCCTAGATTCAAAGAACTCTAAAATATTCTACATCTTCCAGAGAAGCATATTAAGATTCTTATTCTTTTAAATATTCTTTATATACTCATTTCAAATTCCAGCCACTTAAAAGTGACTTTCTCAAAGATGTTTCTTTTATATCTAATCCAGCTTTTCAAATGTCAACATAAACCCATTTCTTCTTGATGGATGTGGAGAACAGTAATCACCATTTTCTAAAAAGAATGTCTATGAGCCATGTCTGGAGTCATGTTTGAAAAAGTTTTCATATCCTGAAATTTTTTCTATATTCCCTTGAGAGATAGCATGGTATAGTAGATGGAAAACTGACAGGAGAGCTGGAATCAAGAATGATCCCTAATATAGAATAGGCATGTGAACATGGGTATCTCTTAGATGCTCAGTGCCCTAAGTACATCTCCAAGGCTAGTTGCTTGGATAAAAGTGGTTCCCATATCAGAAGTTCCACAAATAATAGGATCATAGAACTAAAAGGACTTTTAGAGCGCACCAACCCCACCCTCATTTTTCTGATAAAGGAACTAAGGCTCAAAGAATTAAATGACTTGCCCAAATTTCTCATGCCAAATCCAACTCTTTTCCCACTATACCATCACTGAAACCTGAGGTCTGGGCCAATAGTTACTTAATTAACCTCACATATCCTTCCTCAGATCTTCTTGGGCTACACCATTGCATTATCCAGAGTTGTGAGCTTAAGAAAATAAAAGCATAGGCTGAGTCAGAAGTATTAAGGAATCACACACTGACAAAATTCCTAAGAAAGACCTAACAAAAAAGACAACAAAAATGACCTGTGAGAAATTGAGATCACAGAGAAGATACCAAAGATGGTATATTTCAACAGTCACTTATTTCAGTGTCAAATAACTAAGAGAGAGGCTTAAAAGATGGGGGAGTGGGAGACCAAATTGGTAAAATTAAACAAATTAGTTAAGAATGAAAGGCAGGTTATGAAAAATTATTTAAATAAACTATTTTATTTATTTAAATACATGGATATCTATAAAACAAGAAGTGTAAGAAAGCTAAATATACCATTTCATACATTTTATTTCTCTCCATCCATCCCCACAAAGCACTAGTAACAAAGCCACCTATTTACTTATGTCCTAGTCACCCCCCCCCCAGACAGTATGTAAGTGGGCCTCCCGCTGGCTTATGCTGTTTTTACAACAACCCCTTCAGTTTTCCCTAACACTCTTCCCTTGGCCCCTGATTTGTTGCCATTCTGTTAAAGAGCCAGAACCAACCAGTAAATAGAGATGGCAAAGCAGGTTGACACTTGGATGAAGGGGTTACCATTAATGGAGACTATTATTCAAACACTCTTCACCTCATCCAGGTCCTGATAATTTCTATCAGCAAAATGGTCAACAAATAAAGTGCAGCCTTGGAGAATGTACTTAATCTCTGTTTGTCTGTCACTCTGCTTCCCCTCTCTCTCTAAAATGGAATGACATTATTTGTTCACAGATAATACTAGCAAGACACTCAAAGAGTCTGATTAAAGTTGCCAGTTTTATTTTAAAGGTAGGAGTCAACAGCTTCATAATGAGACAGGGAAACACAAGTTGATGGGGTTATATTTACTATTTTAATTGCTTTTTAAATTGAATTATTAACACTGGTGTCCTCTGCCATGTGTCACTTTAAAATTATAGTTGGGATATTCTTAAATATTCACTTAAAAAGTGATATGAGGCAGAGAGTATGCATTTGCTCCATTGCCATTTTCCAAGCATTTCAGTCTCAGTTTAAAAACCAATTTTTTTGAAGGCAGTATGTATCCTTATAGTAGAAGGTGGGAGAGCCCGAGGCTGGCTTCTCTGCCCCCCTTTAAGCCCACTCCACCCCCACTGTGTTTTCTGGGATCCTTAGCTTATCCACAACAGAAGGAAGAAATCATACCATGATGTGCAGTACTCCTACTCACAGTGGGAGTGACTAGCAGCCCTGAGTACTCAATTTCAAGGTCATGGTCATCCTCCCTGGCAGAAAGTAGAGCTACAAGCAGCTGGGTTGCAAAAGAACAGATGTCAAGGCCCCAAAGCCCATTTCTAACAATGCCTCTTTGCTATTTGTCTGTTTTGCTACTGGGCTAGGAATAATTAAAAAAAACAACAACTCTAGAATTCAGCAGTAGTTCTTAAGAGGCTCACTATTCACATAGATTTTAAAGTAGCACCTCCACTTTCCTGTCTGTAGTCCCATTTGTATGTTAACTCTGTCACCTGGCTAGTGTTTAATCAAATCTTTTTAGCTTGCCTTTTAACAGTTCTTCAGCTGCCACTTTACTGATGGAAAGACACCTTCAGGTTAAATAAAGTAGTCCATCCATAATGCTGTACATCTGCATAGACATACCCACTGTATCACAGAATTGCTTTCCCCAGACTTATTATAACTAGGGCATATTGACAGAAACTGTGTGTCAGGACATTGGCATTTAGAAAATGCAAAAAAATTAACATAGCTGCTAAATTTAACATAGTTCACTATTAAGATGAACTTCAGCGAAGTTCATCTTAATAACTTGTTTTATTCTAACACCAGGAATCACAAAATAGACTTGAAGGTCCATTTTGTGCCACTCATCAAAGACACCAAAATTTTTTCTCATGGCTCCAGCTTAACCCATCAATGTGGCTGAAAAGTAACAATTACCAATAGAAAATGAGAAATGCTTTGTGTCATAAGCAGAAAAGTAGCATCTACAGCTGGGCTATGAAAATAAAATCATTGAGGTTTGATAACTACCTAAAATTATTAAATGTCATTTCAGTCTAAGAATTTCATCAAAGAATAAATACATATATTTATATGTATTTATATATAAAAAAATCACTGCGATTTTAAAATTAAGGAAAAAAAGACTTTAAGCCTAAAAAACTTTCAGACAAATTATTCCAATATCTATTTCTATATCTCTCGAAAGATAAATATATTGTTAAATTTCTTGAAATTTAAATTATTTTATATATCAAAGAAAAGTAACTCCAGAATCATTCATTCAATCCAAATATTTGAGTACCTACCATGTGCTAGGTATTGGCAGGATAGGGAAAGAATATAAATTTCAGTAAAATATAGGATCATCCCTCAAGCAACTTGAAGTCTTTTAGAAGAGTACAGATAAGTATATATGCAACTTTAATACTAGCTATTGTGTGTGTAACAGCTAGGGGACTCTAAGACTACTTGCCTGGACCAGAGCAGGTGCTCTGGTTAATTAAGGTCTCATTCCCATCTGTCAGCTGTACCAGAGGGTGCTCTGTTACAAGAGCCAACCTCTCCCTGGATCTCAAAGATCTGGTTGTCATTCTTCTCTGAGCTTTGCCCCTTTGTGGGAGGTATAATTTTTCTTTCCTTGGCCTAGATTATCTAATCTGATCATAGTTTGCATAAACTTTTTAATCTATTTTTATTAAAGTTTTTTATTTTTCAAAACATATGCATGGATAATTCTGCAACATTAGCCTTTGCAAAACCTTGTGCTCTAGTTTGTCCCCCCCCTTCTCCCACCCCTCTCCTAGATGGCAAGTAGTCCAATATATGTTAAACATGATAGAAATATATGTTAAATCCAATATATACATACATATTTATACAATTGTCTTGCTGTACTAGAAAAATCAAATCAAACCAGAAAAACATTATAAAGAAAATAAAATGCAAGCAAACAACAACAAAAAGAGTGAAAATGATATGTTGTGAAACCACACTCAGTTCCCACAGTCCTCTCTATGAGTGTAGATAGCTCTTTTTATTACAAGACCATTGGAACTGGTCTGAATTATCTCACTGTTGAAGAGAGCCACATCCATCAGAATTGATCATTATATAATATTGCTGTTGTCGTGTACAATGATCTCCTGGTTCTGCTCATTTCACTTAGCATCAGTTCACTGCATAAACATTTAATCATATTAAAGAAAAAGTAATTATTTGAATGTTACAAATATAGATAACATATTTCATTCTATTTCTAAACCTCCAATCTCCAAAAAAGCAGAAGCCAAAATTCACCTTTTTATCTTTTAGGCAAACAGGTGGTGCAGTGGATAAGCAATTGGGAGTGGAATCAAGAAAATCTGAGTTCAAACATAGCCTTAGACATTTACTAGTTGTATGATCCTGAACAAAATGACTTAACCTCTGTTTGTCTCAGTTTTCTCAGTTGTAAAATGAGGGAAATTATGGGGGTAAAAGGGTAGGGGTTTTCGCCTATCTCACAGGGTTATTGTGAAGATAGAAAGATCCAGTATTTGTAAAATACTTAAATAAATGCTTATTCCTTCCCTTCCTCTCCCAATCTTCTAGCTCATGAGCTAATCAAGAAGTTTATTTCTCCATTGCTCCTAATCAGGAGTTGAGTCGAATTTTTTTTCTCTCAAACTCACATGGGTTATACCCTTAGTAGAGAGAATGGGTGCAATGACAGAAATTAAAAGCACCCTGATTAAAATTGCTAGAGTAAGCAAGGTGTCATCAAATATTAAGCAAAAGATCTCCTTCACAATATCACATTAGGCTTCTCTCTGTATCTCTGCTCTGGGTTTCCCCAAAGAAAAAAGAAACCATTGTCTGATTCAAGTATGCTTCATCCAAATCTCCTTTAAAAACCTATATCAGTCAAATCTCTTGCATAGAGATTCTTGGACTGTTAAAAGTGTCCATAGTGTCCAGTAATCAGTCAATCAATAAACATTTATTAAGCATTACTATGTACCAGGTACTGTGTACTTGTTTCATGTGAGAAGCTAAAATAAAAAAAAAGTTCAAGCAAATTCCTCTGGAGGTCCAAGACCTAGAACTATTGATAGTTTTTCTCTCTATATATTATCTTAAAACTTAAGTTTTATCCATATCTAGTCATATAAAAAGGTGCTTTATATCACTGTTGATCAGAGAAATGCAAATTTAGACAATTCTGAGAGACCATTACACACTTCTCAGATTGGCTAAGATGATAGGAAAACATAATGACAAATGGAGGGGATGTGGGAAAACTGGGACACTTAATACATCATTGGTGGAATTGTGAACTGATTCAACCATTCTGGAGACCAATTTGGAACTATGTCCAAAGGACTATCAGACTGATCCTGCAGTGTTTCTACTGGGCATATATCCTAAAGAGATCATAAAGGAGGGAAAGGGACCCACATGTGCAAAAATGTTTGTAGCAGCCCTTTTTGTAGTAGCTAGAAACTGGAAACTAAATGGATGCCCATCAGTTGGAGAATGGCTGAATAAATTATGGTATATCAATATTATGGAATGTTATTGTTCTATAAGAAACGTTCAGCAGGATGATTTTAGAGAGGCTTGGAGAGATCTATATGAACTGATGCTAAATGAAATGAGCAAAACCCAGAGCTCATTATGCACATAACAAGAAGATTATATGATAGACATGGCTCTTATAAACAATGAGATAATTCAGGCTAGTTTCAATGATCTTATGATGAAGAAAGCCATCTGCACCCAGAGAGAGGACTGTGGGAACTGAGTGTGGATCACAACGTGAGTATATTCACTCTTTTTGTTGTTGTTTGCTTGCGTTTTGTTTTCTTTCTTATTAATTTCCTTTGTAATTTGATTTTCCTTGTGCAGCATATTTGTGGAAATATGTATAGAAGAATTGCACATGTTTAACATATATTGAATAACTTGCTGTCTAGGGGAAGTGGTGGGGGGAAGAAAGGGAAAAAATTAGAATACTTTTTGTAAGGGTAAATGTTGAAAATTATCCATGTATATATTTTGAAATTAAAAAGCTTTAATTTCAAAAAAAAAAAAAAAACTTAAGTTGTATGATGAAGCTTCAGCCTAAGTATTCTCACTGAAATGTTTAACAATAGGCTCTCTAAAAATTTAATGTTCATAAAATATTTTTATGCTTAATCTGCATTATTAAGATTTGCTTCATCACTTTCTTAACTCTAGATAATCAACAAAATAATAAATCAAGTTATTATTTCAAATATTTGATAGTTTCTTAAGTATAAATTATTATATTGAAAATTATAATTCTTGTGAACTGGTATAAGCTGGCTCCAGCCACTATTTGACAGGTGATGCAGAGCAAAGAAT
Organism: Sarcophilus harrisii; assembly: GCF_902635505.1. Classification (NCBI taxonomy): domain Eukaryota; kingdom Metazoa; phylum Chordata; class Mammalia; order Dasyuromorphia; family Dasyuridae; genus Sarcophilus; species Sarcophilus harrisii. Next base: position 528,808,931 of record NC_045426.1, on the reverse strand, counting down.
GGAAGCATTGTAGTAATAGCATTGGGCATAGAAATCTCAATTCTGCAAATTATTACCTGTGAAACCTCAGGCAAGGCTCCTCACCCCTCTGAGCTTTCAACAAATAAGGATGTTTGCCTAAATGGTCTCTAAAGTGCCTTGAAGTTCCTAATACTATTATTGTTAAGGCAACTAGATGGTGCAGTGCATAGAGCACTAGGTCTGGAGACAGTAAGACTCATCTTCCTAAATTCAAATCTGACTTCTGATACCAGTTGTATGATACTGGACATGTCATTTAATCCTGTTTAATTTGTTTTTTTTTTCACCTATAAAATGAGCTAGGGTGAAAAACAAACTCTAATATCTTTTATTAAAAAAATCCAAATGGAATCATGAAGAACTGTAAAAAACTACACAATGTAGTGATGTAGATTATTAATCTACTAGGGAAAGGGAAGGAAAAACCTACTATGTGCAAAGCCCTGGGCTAAACTCTTTACAAATGCCTCATTTGATCTTCAGGACAACCCTATAAAGTAGGTACAAGGAAAAGGAGCTAGGAAAAAAATTTTAAATGGTGGAGAGAAATATATTAAAGATATAATCCATGAGGGCATTAGGACAAGTACACAAATATGTACAAGGGAGACGTAAAGAAGTGACTTTACAGTTTAGCAATACATCATAATGCTCACTGAAGCTGTTAACTAACTCTCTAAGGAAAGGCTACCCTTCTTTCTTCCAATTCAGAAGAAACTCCTCCCATTGAATCCCCCTTCCATGCCTCTACCTTCTCTATCATTCCCGTTCCAAACAGGGATCATTAAACTGAAACATCACCTTTGCTTATGACAAGTCTGCAACCATACAAAAAACAGATAGTTTTTGTTGCTGCCCTATTATCCAGGCCATCCCTAGGAAAAACTGAAGCTGCTGGTTTACTTATAAAACCCTACAGTCGCCTATTCTTTATTCCTCTTTCCTCTCCACCCCACCCCCCAGATTCCCAGCACCCTCATTATTACCTCCAGCTGCCTAGAGCCCCTCACTGAGACATTCTAATCAGACGTGCTCCATGCCCCTGAATTACCTCTCTTCATCTGTCGGTCCTCAATCAGAACTTCAGTGTACTGAGCTCAGCTACTCTCCAGGAAGAAAACATCTGTCTGATTAAATTAATTCACACTAAGGTCAAAAAGAATGATTACTAGTTTAATATGTTAACACTCTAAGGAGTAGTTTTCATTGAAAATAGAACCCTAATTCAAAAGATTTAATTACTAATAGTGGAATTTCAGGTAGTAAGATTGACCAGTGGGAAAGATAATGGGAGGGAAGGGGAGAAAATTGAAGCTTCCTTCCCGGAAGCCCCTTAAAACCCTTAGGTTTCTCTTTCCATAGTTTAGAGATTGTTTCTATTATACTACCCCTGCAATGTAAAACAAGAAAAAAACCAGGAAAAAACAGTCCACAAATAAAAAGCTGACAGTGAGATAAATGAATGAATGAATAAATAAATGAAAAAGCACTTCTTAAACACTATATGCCAAGTATTGTGCTACATTCTGGGATTATGAGATACAAAGCTGAGACAGTCTCTGCTGTCAAGCAGTTTACTTTTACCCAGTTATATTCTCTCTAGGAAGTCTCTGGGTGGGTAGGGGCAGTCCAAAAGATGTATCTTAATGGTTCATTCTCTTAGGTGAGAAGACATCTGCAGAGGGTACTGGGACCTGAGGTTAAAGTTCTTAGATTGGGAGACTGTGGGTGGGCCTGCCTGTCACTGTGACTGTTGAGCAGTTAAAACCATAACTTCAGCTAAATTTCATAAGACCTCCTAAGGCTTTAGCTTTACACATACATTTCACCATCTGCCTTCCTGCCACTGTAGACCTGGACCAGCACTATTCATTCAGGACCTGAGACCTTGACCTCAAAATCAATTTTCCAGAATCCTGTTTATAAAGTCCTCAGCTTATTAAGAAATTAATCCACTCATCTCTGGAACTACAGTTCGAGGGACCAATTGATGGTTAGTTGTGTGGGAAACTAGCCTACTTAGTCCATATATCTACTGCACAAACCTAAACATCAGACTGTGCTTTACTTTTACATCCTATGCAGTCATTCAAACATGCCACTTCATCTTTTGCCTGCTGCTGAAAGAGTATCTTTTTCCATTTCCTCCCATATTCCCTTATACTTTGGCAGGATAGAACTCCTTTCCTTGGTCACCATTTCTCTGTGTTATCTTCCAATATTAGAATGTAAGCTACTTTGGGGTAGGGACTATCTCTGTCCATCTCTCTTCTTCCCTTCCTTTTCCTTTTTCCTCTTCTTCTGTCTGTTTTTTAAAAACATTATTTACATTTGTGGAATATAAAAGCATTTCCATAATGTAGAATAAAAAAGATTATAGATGAAACTGAAAATCTACTATTCTTAACTTGGTATTCCTTTCTAATGTATAAAAAAATTATGATGTGATTTTTTTTCTTTGTCTTCTTCCCTCCCCTCTCCTCCACCCCAGAGATGGTTACCATTAAACACCAATAGGTATATATACACACATATATATGTAAAACTATTTATCAGGTTTTTTCCCTGCATGAAGATAGCATCTTTCTTCATATGTCCTTGATATTTAATTTGGAAATAACTTATTTGCTCAAAAGCATTCTTTTTTTATTTACAAGATATATGCAAGGGTAATTTTTCAGCAATGATAATTGCAAAACCTTTTGTTACAATTTTTTTCCACCTTCCCCCAACCTCTCCCCCAGATGGCAGGTTGACCAATGCCTGTTATATATGTTAAAGTATAAGTTAAATACAATATATGTATACATGTCCATACAGCTATTTTGCTGTACAAAAAGAATCAGACTTTGAAATAGTGTACAATTAGCCTATGAAGGAAATCAAAAATGCAGGCGGACAAAAATAGAGGGATTGAAAATGCTATGTAGTGGTTCATAGTCATCTCCCAGAGTTCTTTCACTGGGTGTAGCTGGTTCAGTTCATTACTGCTCTATTGGAACTGATTTGGTTCAAATCATTGCTGAGGATGGCCACATCCATCAGAATTGATCATCACATAGTATTGTTGTTGAAGTATATAATCATCTCCTGGTCCTGCTCATTTCACTCAGCATCAGTTCATGTAAGTCTTTCCAGGCCTTTCTGGTCATTTCTTATAGAACAATAATATTCCATAACATTCATATACCACAATTTATCCAACCATTCTCCAATTGATGGGCATCCACTCAGTTTCCAGTTTCTGGCCACTACAAAGAGGGCTGCCACAAACATTCTTGCACATACAGGTCCCTTTCCCTTCTTTAAGATCTCTTTGGGATATAAGCCCAGTAGTAACACTGCTGGATCAAAGGGTATGCACCCTTTGATAACTTTTTGAACATAGTTCCAAATTGCTCTCCAGAATGGCTGGATGTGTTCACCATTCCACCCACAATGTATAAGTGTCCCTGTTTTCCCACATCCCCTCCAACATTCCGCATTATCTTCCCCTGTCATTCTAGCCAGTCTGACAGGTGTGTAGTGGTATCTCAAAGTTGTCTTAATTTGCATTTCTCTGATTAATAATAACTTAGAGCATATTTTCATATGGCTAGAGATAGTTTCAATTTCTTCATCTGAGAATTGTCTATTCATATCCTCAAAGGCATTCTTAAAACAAGATAGCTATTACTGCATACCATATTATAAAAAATCTTTGTAGATGCAATACTTAGCACAGGGCCCAAAATACAATAAGCATTTCATAAATGCTTTTCAGTTATTTTTATTTATTTATTCTAATGGGCAGACAACACATATAGGGAAGCAGAAAGGAAGGTATTCTGTTCTGAGGAATCACAGAGATAATAAGTAGAACAGTGGGGTAATCTATTGCTTTCCAGATGTAATGGTGATATTGATTTGATTCTAATTCCTCAGAAAGAGTAATATGATACAAGGTATACCGACAGTACTAAAAATGGCCCGAGTGAAGCTGAGGACCCAGTCCTGGGCATGTTCTATGCCTATCCAGTTTGGAAGGTCCAGTTTCCATCAGCAGTAGCTGGAAAAAACACATGGAAAGAACATATGCAGTACACAGAAAATGACTAATTACTATTTATGCTTCAATGAGTATTATTGTTACCATAGGTTGAGATTGGAATCTAATGTGAAAGTTTTAGATATAACAACAGATCATTTATTCAGAAGTAGTTTCTCTGACAATATCTGCCATTTGGTAAATGATGAACTATAAAGTAAGTTTTAAAAAGGCCTCAGAAGAGACAAAACATGTAACAAAATCCATTCATTCACATCCAGCTTACTCTGTTCATAGCAGGCCCTAGAAGTCTTATTCAGTGTCTTTTGGTTCTTATTTTAGATGGGATGAACAAAATGCTTCTTCATCTACTTTCAGGTGAAAAACATCAGATAAAGAGATGCTACGTGGTAGATTTGACCAATAACAATAACAACAAAAAGCCCCAAAACAACTCTCCTACATCAGTGTGGTCCATTTAGTGAAGAGGTTAACAGCTTTCCCAATTTAATAGTCCCTGAAAGCACTTCAGAATTCGAACTCAGTAATCATGATCATGAAAAATAGTAGTTGTTTACATAAGTCTACTCATATTATTTCTATTTTACAGATGAAGCTAACATTCGATTTAATTAAATAATTTTCCCCTTGAGCTAGTCAGTTAACTTTATGGTCTGCAAAACTTTGCATATATTATCTTATTTATACCTATTTAAAAGCTATTAAATGGAGGAGGTAGGATTTGAATTCAGGTCTAATTAATTTTAAGTATTCTTTCTACTGCCATGTTGGGGTGACAGGTATGTGTGTCATGGTCTTGCTCCAGCTTAGATCTCATTAGAGACAAAAGTAACACATTTTGAGACTCTTCTCCTGAAGGGAAGTCAAGGATAGTAAGAAAGTAGAGGAGATTATATTATTATATATTTTTGGAACAAGCACTTGGCAAGTGACATTATTACCTACTAATGCCAAATTTATATTTTCTGCACCACAGTCTTGTGGATATCAGGGAAACATGAAGAATGATAATCTATGAACTTGAGGTTTCTTTTTGTTTAACCCTAGAAATTAAAGCAGCCAGAACAATCTCTGCTCTATGTCTATCTTTCCACCCTTCATATAACTAAGAGTGTGATAGTAGGATGGAATATTAAAACAGAACTTATAATAGAAATATCTTTTTTCAAGTTCTGTTCAAGGAGCAGGGAGTCTTCTTTTATTGAATCAACAACTTTCTGCTAAAAGCCAGAGACCATGGCTTCTGCCATTAGGCAGAACAGAGTCAGCAAAGAATGGACAACTAAAACAACAAACCTTTTTTATTTTTAAAACGTATTATTTATTTCACACGTATTAGATCCTGTTATATTTATGTCCATAAAATACCATGATATGATAGTACTTATGGAGGGAACAGTGAAGAAGGGAAAAAGAAGGTAATAAGCATTTTAAAAGCACCCACTCCATGTCAGACATTGTGCTAAGCACTTTACAAACAAGGCAGGCAAGAAAGTTGAGAGCTGTGGTCAGGCAAAGAGGGGAAAAAAAAGAATCAGGTGAGTGATAATAGGTATGGCATTTCTTAATCTCAATACCAAGTCCGAATCATGACACTGGAGGTGAGATGAAATCTTTGAGTCATTTTTCAGCCTGCTTTTGAGGAAATGTTGAGAAACCTTAAATTTGGAGATTATACTATACACACTCTTAAGCAGTCATCCTTGGAAATATGTATATTATAAAGTGGCTATGTACTGCCACTATGCTGGGGAGTCAGAAAGACTGAAGAGGAATTAATTAGATTATTACATCTAGAAGCTGTAGGAGCTTACAATCCTTTGTGATTTGGTGCAGAAAAAAATTTTTAATTACTTGCCTTTTTTATTTGTTTCATGTCTTAATTAAGTGCTTTTTTTGCTATTGGATTCATGTGTCTGTAATGGTCTAGCAATACAGTGATACATAAGATAGGGTCTTAGGCTGTCATTTGAATAGATATTTGCAGTCAAACTGCCACATTGAACTTGGGAGTATCTAAGGGGGGCACTATGTGTAGTTCTTATGTCTTTATATTTGAAGCTGTATAGTGATGAGCTGTATTATAAATGTATTCAACTGTAGGAAATAGCTGTCTCATAGTTCTTGTGATGAAAAATAAAAATCGAATTGTTACTTCAAGGCAATGTTTCCTTGGTGATGTTTTTCTGCCTTTCCAATAATATTGTAAAAATATTTGTGGCTTTGATTTTGGTACTGTAGGAATGTTTTTAGATTATATTTTTCTTACTAATGTTAAAATGAGGGAAAAAAGCATTTCAAGTTGTAATGTTCTTCTTAAAAGCCTCTTGAGGCATGAAATCATAGCACAAAAACACCCCATCTTTCTTCCCTTAATTTATTTCACTTGACCTCCTTTTTTGAAAAAAAAAAAAAAAGAAAGAAAAAGAAAAAAGACACTATGTTGTCAACTCTCTGTAATTTTCCCAAGTCAGGAAACATTCTTTGAGACATTGTGGGAGTATCTGATATTGGCACTGTTCAACAAACAACAAAGTGTAGGTAGAGTGTGGTAATTGTAATTTTCTTTTCTTTGGGTCAAGGAATAGAGATCCTTTACTATTTCATTTTATGAAGACAAATTTGCCTAAATTTTAAGCGATTTGGGCACTAATTGTGATGTCTTACAGAAGAGAAGATAAAATATGTTCAAAGTATTTTAATTACATCATGCCAACCACTCTGGTTTTAGAAGGTCATATAATAAGTCCATAAAAATGGAGAATTATCCAGGAGGATAAGTTGTACAGTTCCAATCTTCAGCCACCCAGTGCCAATATTTGGAAATCAAAAGCCCAATGGAAAGAAATCACCTTTAAACCAAATCTTCATAGTAGTGTATACCTACAGATAGGAACTTTATGCTTCTCTATCAGAGTTGCTGAAGCAGTGAAGTTGAGTATTGATTGAACAATTCCTCACTTTTTGTTGGAACTATAACCTTAAATACCCACATTCTTGAGTTCTCCTAGATTCTATAGGCAGATTCATCCCCTAGGCAAAATTCTATAGTTCCCAGAAATGATCGTACCATTTATTCGAATCTGAAAGGTCCTTGGTTGTCACCTAGACCAGGACTTCTTAAACTTTGTCCGCTCATGATTTAGAGCATACATTCAAACAGGAGGCCCAGTCTGGCAGACAGTTAACATTTGAAAGGATTGTCAATTTCTGGTGAGGCCTAGAAGAAATCTAGTCTCTGAGAAAGCTGAGGGATAAGGTAAGAATCCAGCCATTAAGGAAGAGGACAGGGAACTCCTTAGGAACATGGATACAATCCATGGACTAAATAATGAGGAATTGGAAAATAAGACAGGAAATTAACCCGCCAGAGAACTAGGGTAAAAAAAAAAAATCAGTATCAGTAATGAGATAGAAGCTGATTATCTAATGAATCAGATCTTTTTATATTGGGAATATAAATAAAAATAAACAAATAAAATAAAGGGAATCCCTTTGCTCAAGGAAGGAAGGGACTCCAGAGTAGGAGACAGTATGAATGTACAAGTTGGAGTTAAGTGGTCCCAGTTTCAGTGGATAAAAGGGACAAAGTAGAGGACTTTAAAAGACTGAAAAGTTTTCAAAATACAAAGAAATGATAGGACAACATTCAGTAGGTTTGGTGTATTCAAACTAAGACTTCTGAATGAAGCCTTCATCTTAATCCCTACCTGCTAATTTAATCACTCCTCAAAGAACTGGATTTGTCCAAAAGAATCCTAGAAGGCATAACATTGTATACATAGTAGGTACTTTAAAAATCCTTGTTAAATTGACATGCTTGTTGAAAAGAATGCTATAAGCTTTAATGTATACACATACACACATATACATTATATTTATATATGTATGTGGGGTATTGTGTCATGGGACATAAAGGAGACCAAATAATGACTTTTGTAAGAAATGGAGATGAATCTTTTCAAAGCAAACTGTAAGTTAAACAAGTAAATAGTTTTTTTTTTTCTTGAGGTCCTACAAGGTCTCATGGCTGATGTTCTTCAGTGACTCCCTGAGTTCAGTATCTGATCACTCTATACATCTAGCTTCCAGCATCACTAAAAATGAAAGGTTAAACCTGGCATCAACTCACAGGAAATAAAAGTGTAGGACTGAATGTACATTATGAAATACAGATGTTACAATTCCCTTTGCCACTTGCAAAACAACCCCAAACCAGAGTAGCTTGATGATTTATAACCAAATCTTTTAAAATAATTTATGCTGTTCCTTAGATTTTCTCTTGGACAAATAGTCCAGTTGCCTATTTATATTTTTTTCATATAGCAAGGGGTAGATGATTTCTCATAGTTAACATTTTGTTCAGTGTTTGTGAAACTCAAATTCCTTAAATAAAAAGGAAGCTATAAATAATGATAATACTGTGGTGGAGGGAGGTCTTTGTGAACTGGCTAACCAGCATTTTCAAATGGATGGCAAAATACTGATATTGAAATGTACAATGGCATTATTTGTATGCCCCTAAAACATTGATATTTTTCTTCTAATCAGTGATAGCTTGGTACTCTGTTTCATACTTCCAATTAATAAAAAAGATAATTTCCATAATGCTTGGAGAATGCCCCTAACATTGTCCAAAATAATATTTTAAAGGCAAATATAGCTATTTCATAAAGGAAACCATAGTTATAGTTTTATCACTCAATTACCTTTAAATATGCCTTTTTCTTAAGGCATTTTTCCTGGCATTCATATACCTGATTCATTCCTTTTGGCAGAAAGAAAAAAAATCTAGTCACATTTATTTTATAGACACAAAAATCAATGTGACTTCCTTTTAAAAAAAATTTCTGGATATGTAACAGCATTAGTTGATCAACTTATATTAAAAATAGCATGAGATATAAGATAAATAGACCTACTTTTATGCCCAAATTCTTTAGAACTCCTCTAGTAACAACTTTGGAGTGGAGATCAGCATGGTCCCAAAAATCATATCATCTTTCTGGTTTTTTTTTCATTTAACTTGCAAAAAATGGATATGAAAGTTTGAGCATGGCTAAAACACATAGCAATTTATATAATATTCATATAACACCTTAAGGTTTGCAAAATGTTTTATATGTTGCCTCATTTTATCCTCACAACAACTCTATGAAGTAGATATTATTATAATTTACATTTTTATCATTTGAGAAACCAAGACTGAGAGAAATTAGGTGATTTACCCTGAATCACACAATTAAATACATTTCTGAGGCAGGATGTGAACTCAGATCTACTTGATTCCATAGCCAACATTCATTTCATTCCACCACCTTACTGACATATTTATCCAAAATCAAGTTTGATGACACAAAGAACAGTCCAGATTTTGGGTGGAGTTTGATAAGGATGTGGGGAAAGAGAACTAATGGTGAGTGATTACCATGAGATAATAGGTGTGGACATAGCGATGATGATGATGACGATAACGGTGGTGGTGATGGTGGTAGTGGTGATGAAAATGAAAATCATGGTGGGGGGAGAGTTGAGGAATTGCAGCAGCAATTTCCCCAAGAAATTCTTGTGATGTGTGGTTGTATCTGGAGTCTCCAAAGGACTGTGAGACAAAGCTCAGGGCTTCCATAATAAGAAAAACTTGGTTGTGTTTCCATAGAAGCTTGGTCCCTCAATTTATATTCCACTTCAAGCTTCTGGGAAAAAGCTGTCTTTGTTCTACCCCATCAGTTATTGGTCTGTCTTTGATATCTATCAGCGTCATTGTACAACGGCAAACCTTTCTCTGAGCATGCATTTACAAAATACAGAAAATTTCTGAGTGAACAATCGAGTAGTTTGACAAAAGGGCTAACCTTTTATTTCTAGTGTTCTTGAGTGCCATATATTGTTAGCAGAGTGATCAACTAGATGACTGTGAATTCAGGAAGTAATTGAAGAAAAAAGATTATGTCCCCCATTAGGAGGCACATCCACTCACCCCAAGTTCACTGGCATGGAATCATCTTAAAACAGTTGCTATCTGATCTATACATTTTTCCCATTATATTTCCCCAGTGACTGGCTGGGCTGGTAGACTGGGAAGAATGTATTCTTTCCTCTGTTGGTTGGGATGTTGTGCCTGATAAGTAGCAGGTAGACACTGAAATGACTTTTTGGTTGGTAAATACTATTTGTCAGCCAAGAAATCCCTCTTACCTCCTTTTTATTGTGCAGCACAAGATTCTGTGTAGTAGAACTGAATTAAAATGCCATTATTAGGCAACATGATTAAGACTCATGCTATAGATTTCTCATGTTAGAGAAATATGCCATCCACATCTAAAAAGAAGGGAGATATGACTTGATCTTAAGTTTAAAGTTAAGATCTTTAAGTTAAAAACTGAAGTTGTGGTATAGAAAGGTAATTTATATGGGGCTCTATGGAATTTACATGAAAATATTTACCTTTAAAACTCATAATAATAAAAGCCATGGAAAAATTATGTATTTTACCCTAACCTAATCAAGTTGTTATATACTAAAAAATACAATTTTAGAATGTAAGACTTTTGAGGGCAGGGACTGTGTTAATTTTTCTTTTTATTTCCTCAGTGTCCGTCACTGTAGCACATAATTAGTGTTTAAGAGATTCTTATTTAATTGAATTAAATCAATTTTCTCTTTATTCCCCATGCTCTTTTTAAATGTCAAATCATAATCTTAGTTATTTGTTTAAAAAAATTTCCAAATTACATTTTTAAAGCACAGAGGTTTCTTTGTCCTTTTTAAATGTCAAATTCTTTCCCCACCCTTGCCCCTAAGAAGAAAAGAAAAACAAAACCCATTCCAAGTAAGTATAGTAATGTAAAATAAATGTACATATTAAACATGTCCAAAAAAAAGAAAAATGAAGAGAAAACAATATGATTCAACTTGTATTCTAAAGCTACCAGTACTTACTTTCTTATCTCAAAATAGTATTCCATCATATTTATATAACTATAATTCATTAAGCTGTTACTCAATTGATGGGTATCCCTTCATTTTCCAAACATTTGCTGCTACAAAAAGAGTAGTTATATTTTTTTCATCTTTCTTTGATCTCTTTGGTGTTAAAAGATATGGTTTAATAGCTTTGAGAATCATAGTTCCAAAGTGCTTCCTAAAATGGTTGGATTAATTAACAGTTTCACCAACAGTGCATCAGAGTACGCTTTCCCATATCTCCAACATTTGTCATTTTCTGTTTTTGTTATCCTAGTCAATCTAATACATGTGAAGTGGTAATTTAAGGTTGTTCTCATTATTCTCATTTGCATTTCTCTATTAGTGATTTAGAATATTTTCCATATGGATACTGATAGCTTAGATTTTTTCCCCTGAAAACTGTCTAGTGATATCATTTGATCATTTATCCATTGGGCAATGGTTCATATTCTTGTAGATTCGATACAGTTTCCTATATATTTTGGAAATAAGCCCTTTATCATAGAAACTTGTTGTAAAGATGATTTTCTAGTTTCCCTACTTTTTTTCCCTAAATTTAGACACATTGGTTTTGTTTGTTAAAAAAAAAAAAAAAAAAACCCTTTTGATATTATGTAATCAAAACTATTCACTTTATCTCCTGTAAAACTCTCTATCTTTTGTTCAAAGTTTTCTATCCATAAATGTAACAGGAAATTTCTTTTCTATTCCATTAATTTGCTTATGATATTACCCTTATGTTTAAATCATTTACTCGTTTTGAGCTTATCCTGGTATCCAGTGTGAAATGTCTATGCTTAATTTCTGCTAGATTTTTCTTCGTAAAAGTTTTTGTGAAATAGTGAGTTCTTGCCTCATTCAATAACTGAAATGTTTGGGTTTATCAAGCACTAGTTTGCTATGTTTATTTCTATATATTGTTTAATTAATCTGTTCCACTAATCAATCTCTCTCTTCCTTATTCAGTAAGAAATTTCTCTAATGATTATAGTTTTGTGGCATAGTTTGAGATCTGGTATTGCTAAGGTCCCTTATTTCTCTCCCCTTCCCTTTTTTCATTGATTCCCTTGATATTCTTGACCTTTTGTTCCTCCAATTAAATTTTGGTTAATGTTTTTTTCTAATTCTATAAAGTACTTCTTTGATATTTTGGTTGGTATAACACTGAATAAATTTATTTAGGTAGTAATATCATTTTTATCATATTAGCTTGGCCTACCCATAAGCAATTAATGTTCTCCAATTATTTAGATATATTTTTATTTGTGTGAAGAGTGTTTTGTAATTATGTTTATGTAATTACTATGACCATTTTGGCAAGTAGCTTCCTAAACATGTACTTTATATACTATAGTTACTTTAGTTACTTATAGTTACTTTAAATGGAATTCCTTTTTCAATCTTTTCCTGCTGAGGTTTATTGGTGATATATAGAAATGCTGGTGACATGTATGGATTTATATCATGTTTTGCAACTTTACTGAAGTTAATTGTCTTGATTGGATTTTGTTGACTCTTTCAGATTCTCTAAGTAAACCACCATATCTTATTGCAAAACATGATCGTTGCTTTCTTATGATCTAGGCATATTCCTTCAATTTAATTTTCTTGTTTTATTGCTGTGAGTAGTATTTTCAATGCAATATTAAATTTGTTGTTTTTTTGTCAAGTTCTTTTCAACTCTTTGTAAAGATGATAATAGACATTTTTGCTTTACCCTGTCTTCCAGAAAAGGCTTCTTGGTTTATCAATAATATTGATAATATTTATTTTTAGTTTTAGATTTATATTACTTGTTATTTTAAGAAAAACCTCATTTGTGCCTATGATTTCTAATTTATTTAAAAAAAACAGGAATGAGTATTGTATTTTGTCAAAAGACTTTAAAAATTATTGAAATTATCATAATTGTTATTGTTATCAATATGGTGATTTATGCTTATAGTTTTCCTAATATTAAATCCTGCATTCCTAGTATAAATTCATTCTCATCATAATCTATAATCTTTGTGTCATATAATACTATAATCTTGCAAGTATTTTATTTAATTTTTAATCAATATTCATTAGAGAAATTAATCTATAGTTTTCTTTCTCTATTTTGACTCCGGTTTAGATAGCAAGATCATATTAAGAGTCCTTCTTTACCTAGTTTTTCAACCACTTTATTTTGTATTAGAATTATTTATTCTTTAAATGTTGGTAAAATCCCCTTGTAAACCTGAGTGGATCTGGGTTTTTCCCCCCTTAGGAAGTCATTTATAAGTTGTTACATTTTTTTTAATAGGATACGATTTCTTAAGTATTGTATTTCCTGTTTTGAGCAACTTCTATTTTTGTAAATATTTGTCCATTTCATTTAGGTCATCAGTATTACTGACACACGATTAGTCAAAATAATTCTTAATCATAACATTTTAGCTCATCTTCATTGGTACTATATTTACCATTTTCATTTTTGATTCAGGTAATTTGATTTTCTTCTTTTTTAAAAAAAAATAGTCAAATTAGCCAATGATTTGTGGTGATGGCAGTGGTGTTTTAAAATAGTTCCTCATCTTATTTAATCATTCAGTGGACTTTTATTTTCAATTTTATTAATTTCTCCTTTATTTTCAAAATTTTTCTTTTTGCATTTAATTGGTGGTTTTAATTTATTGATTTCTTAGATTATTTTAATTGCATGTTCAATTCATTGATCTATTTTTTTCTTTGAATGAAAAATTTCTATAAATTTTGGTAAGTTGTTTCACTATTATCATCATTAGTGAATGTATTTTTTCTATGATTTGTTCTTTGATCCACCCATTCTTTAGAATTATTGTTTCCAATTAATTCTTAATCTGTTTCAAAGGCCCTTTATTAAATGTGATTTTTATTGCATTGTGATCTTAACAATATAAATTTAATATTCATGCTTTTCTGCATTTGTTTGAGTTTTTATGTCTAAATACAATATCACATCTTTTGTGAAAGTGCCTTGCACAGTAGAAAAATGGGTATACTCTTTTCTTTTTTGATTCAATATTTGTAGAGGTCTATCTTAATTAACATTTCTAAAATTCTATTTATCAGAGGCAGTTAGGTGGTGCAGTGGATAGAGCACCAGCCCTGAAGTCAGGAGGACCTGAGTTCAAATTTGACCTCAGACACTTAACACTTCCTAGCTGTGTGATCCTGGGTAAGTCGCTTAACTTCAATTGCCTCAGCAAAAAAGGATTCTATTCATCTATTTAACTTTTTTTTTGTTGGTTTTTTTAAATAGGTTTATCTGGGTCTGAGAAGGCTTTGCTGAGTCCCCTCCCCCATTAATAAAATTATATTTTCTATTTCCTCCTGTAATTCACTTAGCTTTTCCTTTAAGAATTTGAACATTATACCATTTGCTGTGTGTATGTTCAAGATTGATATTTACTTGATTGTAGTGTTCTGGTTGGTTTTCTCAAGGTCTCTGGACCAGCCTTCATTTCAGCAGGGTAATCACTATGAGAATAGCCAGGGATAAAGTCCAAATTCTTTATTATCTCCTTCAAAGTCTGTCTCCTTCACTGGGACCTGGTTAGCTTTTTGGAGGTCTTTCAGACAGGACTTGGTTTCAGTAAAGAAATGAAGGAGAGCCACCAGGAGCCTGATCAAAGATGGAATGTCTCTCTGAGTTTGAGGGCTTGTGCTCCAGCCTCCAGCCACCACAAAGGTGGAAGATGGAATGAATGTCTCTGGCTGAGTTTGTCCCAGCTTATTACTCTATTATAATTACATCATCATATGTGTGAATCTTGTAGAATAGGTATAAATCTTGTAAAACTATATTAAGTACTAAGTACATGTACTGAACTAGAGAATTATTAATCACCATGCTAAACTAGATAATCATTGTCTTATCAATTCCACTGAGTTAATACCTTGTTGTAAGAATTTCTCCAGAATTCTGACCCATTCCACTTGATCATCTATAGTTTCTTTTCACAAAATGTAGTTTCCATGTTTATCTTTTAATCACATCTATTTTTGATTTGACTTTGTTTGAAATTGTTATTGCCATTCCCCTCACCTTTTTTTTAAAGTTCAACTGAAATATAATAGATGTGTGCCAGCCTCTTATTTTAACTCTATGTGTGTCTATTTCAAGTGTGTCTCTTGTGAAAACATGAGAGTCTGGTTTCTAATCCATTTTCTTTCTTTTTCTGTTTTATGGGTGAGTTCAACCCATTCATATTTACAGTTATGATTGTTAACTGTGTATTTCTCTCCATTTTTTCTCTCATTTTCTTTTCTTTTTTATCTTCCTCCTTTCTCAAGAGTCTGTTTTGCTTTTGACCACTGCCTCCATTTTATTCTCCCTTTTGTATCCAAGTCTTCCATAATTTTCATAATCATTTTTCTCCTACTTCTATCAAGGATAAGATGAAATTTTGCACCAACTGTGAGGTTCAGGTGCTGTCTGTTTTGTTTTACACCTGTCCTCTCTCCATTGTATAAACTCTGACTTATTTGTCCCATTTATCTGAAATTATTTTCTCCATTCTTCCTTTCCCTTTTCCATTTCTTCTCCTTTTACAGCACCTCTCTTCCATTCTTCTATCATCCCAATACAATAGAATAACATCAGGCTCTTCATCTAATTAGGTTCCCTCTATATCTCCGGGTGATGACAAGTTTTAAGGGGTTACATAAGTCTTTGTGGTTTCTCATTCATGCTTACCTTTTTATATTTCTCTTGATTTCTGTGTTTGAAAGTCGAATTTTCTATTCAGCTATGATTTTTTTTTCATCAGGAATGATTTAAAGTCCTCTGTTTCATTATTATTTTTTTCCCTTGAAAATTCATTCCCCCCCTCAATTTTGCTGGATAGGTTATCCTTGTTTGTAATCATTACTCCTTTGCTCTGCAGAATATCATATCCCAAGCCCTCTGCTCCTTTAACATGGAAGCTGGTATGATCTGGCGAGAGATCTGTTAACTCCTATTCTCTTTCAAAGCTCTGCAAGTTAGACTTAGGTCTGAGTATATTCAACTATGTGTGTTTGGGTTTGTAGATTAATACTGGACTCAGTCACTTAGCCAGGGGAGATGTTCTGCAGGTTCATAACAACTGAAGTGCTGACTTGTCTCTGGTCTTGGTCTCCTGGACTGATTATTATTCCATTTCAGGCTTTTGTGGGGGACTTTTTCTCAGCTTTCCCAATCTGGTACATTTTTTCAGTTGTTGTAAAGATATTATGTTAGGTGAAATGGACAAAAACACTGATTCTCACCCCAATATTTTGACTTCACTGCATCACTTATTACAGGACCTAAATAAGTATATATGGCTTTATGACTAAGAATAGATCCTATACAGTCTCATTTTAAAAGTCTTTTGATCTTAAATTGTGAATTTCTACAGAAGTAGAGAACTTTTCAAACTAGGTTTACTTTTTCCTTTGAATCTTTGTCATTGCCAGGCTGATTTCCTTTTAGTTATCAGGAAGATAATGGCAATCTTTTCAATTTGACTTCTTTGTCTGTTTTTTCAAAAGTTTAAGTAACACATTTTCAAAGTTAATAAAGCAAGTTTACATTTCAATTGCCCCCTAACTTAGAGCTCAGCATTACAGAGTAGCAGTTCCAAATGGAGTTGGAGTATACAGGGATGTGCTTTCCAGCATTTCCCTAAGGGATGAG
This sequence comes from Sarcophilus harrisii, assembly GCF_902635505.1. Classification (NCBI taxonomy): domain Eukaryota; kingdom Metazoa; phylum Chordata; class Mammalia; order Dasyuromorphia; family Dasyuridae; genus Sarcophilus; species Sarcophilus harrisii. Next base: position 528,792,228 of record NC_045426.1, on the reverse strand, counting down.
GGTGGGAAGAAAACTGTGGAAACCCCATTTTGATTCCAGCATCACTTCCAAATTTTGGGGAGAAGCCAAAAGAATCTGAAGGAATTTTGGCAAAACTAATGGGAAATTTGCTTTTAAATGAGTAGAATTTCTAAAGGGGATAGTTTCTTCCTCCCTCCCTCCCCACCTCTTCTAGTATTAACCTTTTCTTAATTATAAATTCAGAGGGTGGAAAAGATGTTAGGTCATACTATGACTATATAAAACTAAAAGTCATTTTGTGATCATTAACAATTTAATTCACTATCAACCTTTCATGTTTATATAATAATAGTTAACAATAATAATGATAACAATAAGAGTTTGGAAAATAGGACACTTGAAAATATCAGAAGAGGCTTATTTCCTTTGGTTGAAGGAATAGCAATTATTTCTAATATCTGAAAAACTATTACGAGGAGGATCCTATCTTCTCTGTCTCTCTTCTGTGGAGGGGCAAAGGAAAATAATTTTTTAAAAAAAAGACTGTGTTTCCTTATTTCCCCTATCTAGCTTGATTTGTGGAATCCATTGGGAGATTCTAGGTCAGGTTAACAGAAAGCTCTTTTCCCAAACAATCTGATGTTGCTTTTGTACGGGGGATAGCTTTTACAAAACTTCTTGACATTTTTCTTCCTCCAATGAGTTTTTACAAAGCTTGCTACCCAATTGACAGGAACTTTTATTTCCTGTATTTGTTAAGCTCTTCTCCCATTTCCCCCCCACCCCAGCATTTTGTTTTGCTTTCCCTTTACCACCTCCAGCTCAGCATTTCTAATCAAGTTTGTATAATTCAAAAGACAAGATGGCTAGTAGGAAACCAGAAAACTTCTACTGTTTAAAATGAAAGCTTAGATTGTAGGGAACAGAAAAATCTACAGGAAATCTGTGGGAAGACAAAATCTGCAGAATTCCGATTCTCCACACCCACAGAGATTTAATGTCCCAACTGATGAATACATCTGTTTATGTTGATGTGAAATGGAATTAAATATATTCCAGCAAAAACAGGGAAGATTAAACAATAGACCATGCATTTATTCTGTGGATCATTAGTATATAGTTAAAGATTATCATTTATGAAACCTCCTTAGAAAACTATTAAAGCTTCATACTACTCTTGGGTTTCAATCAAAATTCATACCACATTTATAACATATGTCTTGCTTCAACAAATTCAGTTTATCTCTTTAAAGGTCTGACAATGGTTAGTTATCCAAAGGCTTCTTGTTTCATTTGTGGGTTTACCAGTTTCTTTTCCTTACTTCCTATCTCCCACAGACCAACTTTTAGCCTTTTAATCTCCCCCAGAGAGCAAACTGGGGCTTTTTTCCAATGCATGTTATCAGCTCTTGTGAAGACTGAGATGGAAAGAAAGTTGAAACCAGTGGCTAAAGTGAAGATTTAAATTAACTATAGATTTTATTTATCTAAAGGCTATCTGTCCACTATTCTACCAGTAAGGAGGAGGTAAAAGGATCGGAAAGGACATTTGAGGCTATGCTACAGTAAGCTGTATATTAACAGATTTCGGGTCTGGGGAATTGATAAATCTTGAATACTCAGAACTAGAAGGATCTTGGTCTAGCCACTGAGCTCCTCAGAAGGCACTAGTTACATTTTCTTTTCTTAAAATTCCCAGGGTCTATAACCTTTCTCAATGGTCTGTTCCAATTTTTTCTCATATCCAAACAAAAATCTTTTCTGCTTTAAGTCTACTTCTTTTATTTGGTATATGTAATAAAATAACAGATCTGTGTTCCCCTGGTAACAATTCTTCATAAACTTGAAAATAGGAATCAACTCAGTTCTTTAACTGTCTCTTCTCTAACTCTTCCCCAATTACTTTAGCCTTCCCACCATCCCTTCAATAATTTTTGTCCCTCTTCTCTGAGGCCTTATGAATGTTTGTCTTTCTTTTTCCCTTTCTTCCTCCCTCCCTCCCTTTCTTCTTTCCTTCCTTTCCTTCCCTTCCTTTCTTTCTTTTCTTTTTCTTACTGTCTCTCCCCGTGTTTTTCTCATTCTCTCTGTGTGTGTCTGTCTCAATGTCTACTTGTCTGTCTATCTCTTTACCCCTTATTTGTTAAGGAAACTTGATGACAAAACTTTTAAATAGGCCTACTTAATTCCTAGGACTGTATAAGAGCTGTTCAACACTCTTCCATTATACATCTTTTACTATTCACCAGTGTCACATTATGCTTTTCTTTTGAAACGACACTGTGATTTAACTCTTAATTGACTTATAGAAAATGTTTTATTGATATTAAGCTTGTACTTGATCAGGTTTTTTCCCTTGGATTTATATTTGATTTTGTGTCTTAAAATATGCGGCAATGACCTTATTCCTCATCATTTTCATCCTACTTTGTTGGAAAATATATCCAAAGTTTTTCAAGGCAAATTTTAACATTTCTGTTTTCCAGAGTATTAACCTCTCTTGCTTTGAGATCATTCACAAATTTGATGATTTTTATCCCAATTAAATCACATTAGTTAATAAGTTGTACAGAAGGGCAACTAGGTGGTACAGTGGATAGAGTACCAGCCCTGAAGTCAGGAAGACCTTTGTTCAGATATGACCTCAGACACTTAACACTTCCTAGCTGTGTGACCTTGGGTTGTGACTTAACCTCAATTGCCTCAGGAAAAAAAAAAAAAAAGTTGTGCAGAGAGGTGCTGGTTTACATTGAACTCCTCAAACCAATAAAATCATAGGTCCAAAAAATATGAGGTTTTGGTATCAAATCATGAGTGATTGTAAAACTGTACTTTCTGAGCATTTCAAGGAGAATATAATATAGCAAAGAATCAAGTCTTGCTAAAATCGAGATACATTATATCTCTATCCCTATAGCTCTCACTAGTATATAAGAAAAATCTAATCAATTTCACAGAATAAAAGTGTCTAATCTGAAAAATTGGATTTTCCAAGCAAAAGTATCAGAAATATGCTTGCCTTTTGTTGGTTAGCTAAGGAATACAAGACTTCCCACCCTCTCCCCAAATGTAAAGGGATTATTATGGGCTAAATAAAAACTCCTTTTTCACTTAGGGAGTACAAATAAGGATTATAAGCATTGTAGTTGGCACTGGTATGGATGGTTTCCTTTTCTCTAACTATAGTTAGTTCTCCATTGTCCTTTGAATTTTATCCTTTCAGACAATGTACTACTCATCACAAATAAGCTGAGTAGAAGATTTTGGCTCTCCCAGCCTCATTTTCTTCTGCTGAAAAAGAAAAGAGATAGAAATGATTTCTTTGGGCTCTATAGCTCTAAATCTATGATTCTTTCATCCTGTGATCTGATTTTCATTATATTCTAAAAATTATTTAAGTTTAGTCACAGTGGGTATCATGGATAAATGCAAAGTATGCAAGAGCCAGTGGAGACAATCATGCTCTGTAAATCCTTCTTTTTGAATTTGTAGCTTAAGTAACTCTAGCACTGTTGCTTCTAGGTAAGTCTCTTGGGATTGTTTTGACTCTGACTTTCTAAACCTCATAGAGGTGGCTTGAAGAGTATTTATAATTATTAGCATGTTTAGTTCTTCACAGAGTCAGACTAGTTTGCTTCCATCTATCTTATGTTCCTCTTGCTGACTGAATTTTTTTTTCTAGTTAACTATAAATGATTTATTCAATCAAGATAGTGAAAAGGATATGTTACATGTGTTTTTACTTTCTTTTATCATAAGAAGGGGAAAAATGTTCTGATTCTTCTCTATTAATTTACTTCATTAGATTCAAGATTTTATTAATATGGATATCTCTTCCATTTTGTAGTTTGCCACTAATACACATCTTTCGAGCTTATACTGTTTTTTCTGTGTCCTTCCATAACTTCTCTATAGTTGGTCTTCTAGGTTCTAAAATTTATATCATTCTAACAAATTTTACAAGCCTAGAACATAAAATAATTATCTATTATCCCTCATTCTTGCTCCATGATCAGCTCTTTTTCTTATCTATTTCCAAGATGATTATATTTAACATTTTTTACATGCAAGTGATTATTGCTAATATGGTACTATTTATATCCACCATTTGTCTCTCTACTGCCCTTTTGTTCACCTGAAATTTTGATTCTTAATAAATTTTTTTTTAAAATTATAGTGCTAGAACATCAATAGAAGAATATAAAAAATATATATTTTTGTGTGTTAGGAAACCCCTTGGAAATCAAAGAAAATGCAAAATAATCACTTAAATCATGATTTTTCTCTTCCTTCCATTCAACTCTTTTCAGTATCTATTTAAAATAATTGTGCTGATAAAATAACACAAGTGGGTTGTCCATTCCACTTTATATTGCAATTTGTACGCTAAGCATTTTTAACCATTTGTTTTTTCTTATATGGACTGCTAGGCTGAACTCTGAGGAGGATCTATTGTTTTTGGAGGATCAATGAAATTAGCACAATATAATCCACAAGCTAGAGAACATCATACTCTACAAGGAATCCTTTTCTCATTTGGAATTTATTGAGAACATCCTCTCATACAGTTGCAAAATAGCTTTGGTAAGCATACAATTCTTTATTCTATGCCTGCTTTGATGCTGATAGAGATTATTAAGTCTCTAATCAATTTTTTTCCCATGACTGCAAATAATAAGAAATCTTGGATGACCATCTGAACATATATATGGAAGATATCTTGTTAAATTGGCAAGGATTCATTTTGCTCTAATAAATCAAATGCTTTTTAATGATGAAGAAAATATGTATTGTAAGTTTCTGAATTTCAAAGTAAATTGTGTGACTGAAGATAGGAGAAGCAATGAGGTATAATATATAGAATGCTAAACCTGAAGTCAGGAGACCTGGATTTGAATATTGCTTCAAAAACTTAACATCATGGATGATTGTCTTAACTTCTTAGAAATTCTATCTACTCATCTCTAAAATGGGTTAATAATGCTTATTATCTCTATCGTTTTTAGGATCATAGACTTATAAATCAATGAAACCTCAGAAGCCATCGTAATCAAAACTGACCCCAGGACATTTTAGAAACTTTGTTCAAATTCCCAGAGATAGCATCAGAAACAGAAGGAACAACCAGGTCCTCAAAATCCTAAGAAAATACTTGTCCCATTGTAGCAAAATAAGATTGCATAGAAACACTGAAGAATTCTAAAAGATCTAAGTCATGGGGGGCAGGAAATCAAATTTCACATTCCAGAAACAGCAAGTAACCCAATTTGGTTAAGATGTAGAATGAGTGAAGGAGATATGATACTAAGATATATCTGAAAAGATAGGTTGGTGTGGAATCATATTATTCTACCTCTCTTACAGACTTTTTGTGAAGAAGGTGACTTGAAAACCTTAAAAATTCTATATAGCAATTCAGAAGGCCATGGCTCTTGTTAATGAGATGATTCAGATCAATTCCAATGGTCTTGTGATGAAGAGAGCCATCTGCACCCAGAAAGAGACTGTGAGAACTGAGTATGGATCACAACATAGTCTTTTCATTTTTTTTTGTTGTTGTTTGCTTGCATTTTGTTTTCTCATTTTATTTCCTTTTTGATCAGATTTTTCTTGTGCAGCATGATATTTGTAGAAATATATATAGAAGAATTGTACATGTTTAACATATTATTGGATCACTTGCCTCTAGGGGAGAGAATGTGGAGAAGGTCGGGAAAAAATTAGAACACAAAGTTTTGTCCCCCATGTATATATTTTAAAAATAAAAAGCTTTAATTTAAAAAATGCTATATAAGAAAATGGATGAAGAGCATCTATTGCCCAGATTATGACATACATATACAAAATAATAGAACTTATTCATTGATGTATATATGTATCTATATGTGTGTATACATATACGTGTGTGCATATAGATGAATAGATATTGAGATATATATGTGTATATATATAATAGAGAACAAAATGTTATAGAATGGTATATAAATGCTATATAAATAACAATCATTATTATGCAACATACTAATGAAAATGATTTGTGAAAGCCTGTGGTTTTTTCCTTCTCATATTTTCATCAAAGATATGTTAAATATTTGTGTAACTCATATTTTTCATAATATCACCAATGGAAATGTTTTTAGTAGGTTAATATATCTAATTTCTCATTTCTCATTTTTGGAGGACAGAGATAGGATTCAATCCTATGATTTCACATGTAATGGGAACTCCTGATTTAATAAACTCCCTCTATCAATGCAGGGAAATAACTTCTCTGCAATTTATGGGGAATTCCCCATTGAGAACCCTTCTAATACCATTGCACATTATCTGAGATGTGATAGTTTTAAGAGAATTGTTTGAGCACTGAATGGTTATGTGACTCACCTAGATTCATGCAACCAACATGTGTTATAGAAGTGAAAATTCAAACTCAGTTCTTCTTGGTTTTTCCAAATTGGTTTCTTAACCACCATATGGCATGCCCTATTTATTTGTGTCATTTCTTAATACATTCTCCCTTTAGATTCTATGTAGATTTCTGAGTTTAACCTTTACTTATTTATTACACTGCTACTATATAGATACTATATATGCAAATCTATAATTTTGAAGAACTGACATCTTTCAATTCCTCCTCCTCCTATGTTAGAATTCTTACAAGGTGCTAAGTTAGTGGAATTGATAGAGACAATGATTGTTTAGCAGGGTGCTTAACAGTTCTCTAGAAGTAGTTAGTGCTTATTAGAGTTCCACAAGATTCACACCTTTAAGAGTGCATATGTAAGGAAGACCCCACTAAAGCACAAGACCACTCTCGGAGGCGGAGACAGATTCATTCCAACTTCCCACCTTTGTGCTGGCTGGAGACATTCAGAGGAAGAAGTTGAAGCTGGGAAAGGCAAAGGACTACTGGTGAAAGCTCTGGGAACAGGGAGAGAGATAGGCCTCTAAGAAAGCTAACCAGGCCCAAGGAAGGGCAAGACTTGGACGGAGACAATAAAGGATTTGGACTTTAATCCCTGGCTGCATTTGAAGTGATTATTACATTGAACTGAAATGAAGGCTGCTCCCAGAAGCACCTCGCCCCCTCCAAGAAACCTGCTCACAGAGAACATCACATTTTAGAGAAGAGAATATTACACTCCTAGATTTTCCTTTGATTGAGTCTTTACTATTATTATACCAAATCTGACAAAGTAACATTGCTTGTTTTAATGTTCACTTTGTCTGATTTTCTCCTCCTTTTTCCCTGAGCATCTTAAATGAAAACATTTTGTGATTCTGATAAATTCAAGTCACTTACCTTTAAACCTTCAATTAAGTCTTCTGTGATGAAATTAAAATCACTGAGGGCAAGAATCTGTTGCATTTCATTTCTCCAATAGTCTGCAAATGAAAATTGTTCCCAACAAACTCCCTAAACCTCATGGGTAATCCTGTAGTAAGCTGAATTGCTTTTCCAGGAGATACCTTGGGTAGTTGGAGTATTCATTATCACCAGATGGGACTAAGAGACGCCATGAACTTCTTCTTCCAGTACTTTCTTTTCCTCATTCAGATGCCTAAAAAACAGGAAGTTCTCACAATGTTATCCTCACCTTTATATGTTCTCACTGGAACACTAGGTGCTGACCTCTTCTCTCCCGAGTCGTTAAGTGTGTTACCATAAGCAGTTTTAGTTCAATGAATCCTGCTGTTTCTCTCTTTTGAAGCAGTATGTATCTGCAAGCAATGACATAAAGGGATTTTCTGTCATTTTCTGGAGAGATTTTCTATCATTTTACAAATGATAAGAGCAACTGAATTTCTCATTAATTGGAAGACATTTTTATATCCAGTGAATTATTCAGAACTGTCTTGTCAGAAAGATTAAAAAAAGACCAGGTCATTTCTCTATGACAAATAGAGTTTTCTGCCCAGATAAAGTATGCAGTATTATTTAGGGAAGTAAAGATGAGCTACTCTAAAGGTAAAGACATATCTATTTGCAAACAGACAGCAATACAAATACATCACCCAGGCAGAAAGTAGCAAGTATCACAGTTTCAATAGTTATTACTGTTTCTTTTTCTCACTATTCATGTGCCACAGGGCTTAATTACAGTCCACAGCCCAATTTAAATATTTTCTCTTTTAATAAAGCCTCTTCAAATAACAAAAACATCTATGTAAAAGTGATTTTCATTTCTGCTTTTAGTAGATTTTTTCCTAATCCTGAATAACAGAACTTTACCAGTTCATTTTTCAATGGCCCTATTATGCTTCATAAACTCATCACTTAAGGACTATTAAAAGATGACGGTAAAAGCAGAAGTGGAAATGATCTATATGTAGACAGCTTAGTGGTTGGAACAAAGTGTTTCAGATTCTGTGTTGATGGCACTAAATGACAGCTATTTTTCTCTTCAGGCAGAACATCAGGCAAATATTGAATGAGAAAATACAATGAGAGAGGATAGCACTTTCTGCTTTGTGACATGGAACACAAAATGCTGCTTTTTCAAATTTTGTCAATTTTGAATTGATTGGAAAGTACTGCTATATGTGCATTGTCATTCAGTTGCCATAATCTGAATCCCCAATGTATATTATATATATTTAACTTGTACTCTAATAGTCCATAAACATTTTGGAATATTGGTTTCATAATTTAAAGAACCTACAGCAACAACAACAACAAAAAGAAGTAGTGTTTTTCAATGGACCAAGAGGAAAAAATGGTACCCAGAGGAGCAATGGCCTACTGATATCAGCATGGTTATTTTCACTTTTGCAGATGATATTACTGATCTACTACTGGTGAGGTATATTATTTGAGTTGACTCTATACCTCCCCTTCAGAAGCAGTGACAGCACTCTATTAATCCATAAAGTAAGCAGATTTCTCCTTAGTTATTAACATTTATTGAGTGCTTAACACTACAGGGAAACCAATCTAAGTCCAGTGTGCTTACAGGGTTACATTTCAAGAGGAAGAGAAAAAGCAATTCTAAAAATAACTACCTCCACCACCACCACCACCACAAAAAAAGTCCCATCCTTGTATAAATGCTTACAGTAGGAATGCATATTCACATTTCTCTATAACACATCTGACTCTTATTATGCTACTATGGTAATTGGTTGCTTCTGAAAAATAGGACATTGGTAAGCAGGTGAGGGAAAACAGTTTATTATTCCCTGTGGAGTTTCAAAGAATCAATTGCATTTAAAAGAAGAAACACAGCATAAATAAATAGCCTCTAGTATATGCTTGTTTCTTATACTATAGTAGTTGGAAGAATTCATGGATATCACCTCAAATTTTCCTCTGTACTTTCTGCTATAACATAATTTAATAAAATAAATGCATTATCTTTTTAGTTCCAAATAAGGAGTTTCTTCAAAGACAGACTTTGAAGCAAAAGAATTTATTTCCTAATGAGAAGGGAAAATTGAACTTGAAACTTATTCCAAATTTTAAGAAAAACCCTCCAGCTGGATTTTTAGATTTATAACTTCCTGTGTGCCTGTGGTCATGCTTCAGCACAGGTCTTCCAAAGCCACAAGGGAAAAGTTTGAATTGCTTGGATCCTTACATTGATTCAATTGTCCACTCAGTAGTGACCTGACCTCCCAAAGTTTTTTTCTATATATTTTAAATATACATTTATGCATTCCAAAGGTAATGTTGAACATGTATCATTTAGAAGAAATCCTTGAAATTCTGATCCATTATATGATGCTGATGAGATGATGTTTTCCTCCATGGCCTTTTATACACATAATGATAAATGTGTTTTAAGCTGTTCATTTATGGAGAGAATATGATTGTATCTTCTCATTGAGTACTGGATAGTTACTGAAACCTTTCACTATGCCATCTGTCAAAACTGAAACATATTACCTTTTATAGCATCTTGAGACACCAGATGAAAGGCATTAGAAAGTTATAACATAGTCTTAGTTCTGAGTGGATTCCAACATTCTTCCATTAATTTGGTGGTTTCAAATATCCAAGAGCCAAATCTCATTGCAGACTACAATGTGAAAGGGGTGAAGAGAAAAGAAATGAAGTCTGGTAGGAATATAACCAAAGGGCCACTCAATTCTTGTCCTCTCTCTGGGGAACATCCCACAGAAATGGTTTTCAGTCAGAATTGAGAAAAGCTATTCCCCAGTACTACACAAAGGACTCCTTGCTCCCTTTTTTTTTTTTTTTAATAATTTGATCTATTTCTTTAAAAAAAAATAATAAATGATCTTTAAAAGTGTAACATTTTATATTGCCTAAATTCCCTCCTCTATCCCTTTCATTGACCTCTCACAGAGAACCAAAAGTTGAACATTTATATAATAAAGAACATTTTCTTTGTTATATGGATTGCAGGAAGAAGATCAAAAGGAATTAAGATAAAAACAAATAGCAAAGTGATGAAGACATCAAAAATCTGAAAATATATTCAATGTTCTATATCCACAGTTATATAATTCCACAGAGTTAAGGACCTCCCACTCTGAAAATAAATAGACAATGGCAAAAGTCTTCTCATATTTCTTCTTTAGGGCCATTCTTGTTCTTTGTAATTGTGTGACACTGATCACTTGATAGTTGCTATGTAGCAATCAGACTATTAAAGGATATTTCATAGAACTCGATAAAATAACAAAATTCATTTGAAAAAAGAAAATTATATATCCAGAGACTACAATAGAAATAGGAAGGACAATTACTAAATAATCAGTGTCACAGAATTACAAACAAGCAGCAAAAATTATAAAATTGATTATACTAGCTAAGTAAATATGTAGTTAGCTTTGCTAGTATAATGAATTTTATTATTGTATGACCCCAAAATAAGCACTGAATATTCTTTCCACTATTTAAATTGTTTATTTTTAAAGAGCACTTTTAAATTAAATGTATACAAATATTTTATTGAATTTTCACAGATTTAACTCTAAATATTTTATGTTTTGTAATCATTTTGAATAGAATTTCACTTTGTTATTATTTCTCAAATTTTATTGTTGGTCATGTTGCTATACCAAAATATTTTCAATGAAAAGGGATTATTTTGTGATTTACAACTTTGCTGAAGTTGTTATTTAAATTGGTATTTTTGCTGATTTCCTAGACATTTTAAAAGAAATTGTTACACCGTGAGCAAATAAGGATAGCATTTTGGCCTTTTTAACTATCTTTACACCTTTAATTTCTTTTCCTTCCCTTATTGCTATTTCTAGCATTTTTAGGACTATATTGAATGATAGTGGGAAGACTGAGAATTCTTGCTTTACTCCTATGTTTATTGGAACATCTTCTAGTGTATTTCCAATTATTTTTTCTATTTGAGATAGATAAAATATTTTGTTTTTTTAAATCTATGCCTACATAGTTTTAGCTTAAGTGAGATTGTTAAAAGACTTTTTTTCCTCTATTAAGATAATCATGTGATTTTAAATACTTTTGGTTTTTGTTTCAATCTTTTTCTTTTCTATATTTCAGATGTTTGTTTTTAGGGAAATAATTTTCCCATTTGGAACCATTTTAGCTGCATATGAGATATTTCACATAATTGTTGTTTCTACAATTTGTTTTTTGGCGTACTTGGCGACAGTAGATAGAATGCTAGATCTAGAGTCAGAATGATTTGAGTTTAAATTTAGCCTCAGACACATTAGTGACACAAAGCAAGTCACATAATCTCTGTCTGCTTCAATTTCCTCAACTGTAAAAAAGGATTTATAGGTTTAGAGCATTTATAGGCTTTATAGGTGCTTTTTAAGTAGCTGATTGTAGAATTTTGGTTTTTTATCCACTCTATTACTCTTCTGTTATTGAATTGTTAAATCCATTTACATTTAAAGGTATGAGAATTAGATTTATATTTTCCTCTATTTAATTCTCTGATATTGCTTTTCCTGAATTAGAATTTTTTTTGATTCTGCTACTTCTTTTCAAACAGTACTTGGTCTCTTCAATAAGTTTTGCTTAATCTAACTTAAGGTAAACCCACAGAGTCTCTTTCTCTGACCTCGAAAAGTCTACCCCCACAATTTGTCATCTCTTTCCTTCGTTTTTGGAATTTTATTCAATTTATTGATGTATTTTTCTTTTTTTCCTTTAATCTAGATATTTTTTTTCCTTCTTTTTTTCTATCAGTTTAGTAAAGTTCTCCCTCTTTCAATTTATAGTTGGTTAAAAAAAAACCTCTTTGTTTTTCTTGTTTTACTTTTTCCTCTATTTTCATCTCTGTTTTCCTATTTAGCTTCTCTTCTAATTTTAGCTACACTGGTTTTATCTGTATAAAATCTTTTTAATTTTATAGAATCAAAGTTGAGCACTTTCTGTGGCCTTCTCTATCTTTTTTGTTCATGAACTCTCCTCTTATTCATACATGTGATAGGTAATTTCTTCTTTGTTCCCTGATTCATTTATAATGTCACCCTCCATGAATAAGTCATGTACCCATTTGAAGATAACCATAGTCTATGTTGTGAGATATTGGTCTAGATTTAATTTGTCAGAATACTTTTCTTTTTCCTTGTTTTCCCCAATTATTTTTGTCTTCAATAAGTGAATTCTTGCCTCAAAATATGTGACCTTTGGGTTTATCAATCCGTAGACTACTGTGATATTGTGTACTTATTCTTTTCCATAATCTAATCTCTGCTTTTTTCTAAAGCAGGATTTTTTTTAGCTTCCCCTCTTCATAAATTCTCTTCCCTAAAATCTTCTAAAATATTTAGAGTTCCCTCTCCTAGTTTTTTATATTATTGCCTTGTAAATCTTATCCCTTCCCTTCCCCTACTATTTTCTGTTGTGCTTCACTCTCAGAAATATTAAGTTCTGTGGGAAGTAGTAAGGATAGAAGAATTGCTCCATCATAGAATTTTTCCTTTGTCCCTGATCAAGCTTTCCAATTTTATTCTAAACTATCTCTGTGAAATCTCTTTTCTGGGCCTATGTTCCTTTACCCTTCTGGGAAGATTTAATCCATTTCTCCTTAAACAAAAAATTACCTGTGGAGATAGCAGTCTCTGTGTACCAGTACCTATTAATTATACCCCCTGTGAAATTCTTTCACAGACTATAGTTCTCCATCTTCTCTATTGGGAATTCCTGTCATGATCGTTTTGAGATTTCTCTTTTTCTTTCTCCCTGCTTTGGTTCTTCCCTTTGCAATTCCCATCATTCTAAAAAAGGTATCTTGCAATATGCTTAGGACAGTGCCTAGCCCATAATAGGTACTTGTACATACTCTTTCCTTCCTTCTACATAGCCCTTCTCCTCCCTGACAAACACTGAGAATCATATCTAGTTCAATTGATTCGATTAGGTTATACCATACATTCTCTTCTTTTTTCTAGTTCCGGTGTTCTTTCCAATTCAAATAATCCTTAAATATAGATTGATTCATCTATTTAGGGAGTTGTGAAGTTTACTCCATGGTATTTCAAATCTGTTTCTTCACCATTATATCTTCTATTTTCTTAGATTCCACACTCATCTTATCACCTTGTGTGCTTTTAGAAAGAAATCTCTTTACAATCCCTCTTATTTTTGTTTTATTTTTTAATCTGAAAAGTGTCTTTTGCTTTCCAATTTGTTTTTCCTTTTAATAGTTCCTAGGGATGAGATAATTTATTTCATTACTATTTCTTTCCTTGGTAGTTGTATTTATTTACCTTTCTTGAGTTTTTGTCACCTGAGGTATTTCAAAGTTGAACAATTTGCTTTTATTTACTTTTTTTCTAGGAATGCTTCAAATGCTTCTATTTATTGAATGTACACCTTTTTAAAGTTCATGCTTAGGTTCTGGTTCAAAGAGCATGTTATTTTGGGTTACATCTTGAAATACTTTGCTTTTAGAATATATTATTCTGTTCCCTTCTACAATTTCTTATGGGTACAGAATAATCTTATGTTCTTTGGATTTCCATTTCTTCATATATGAAGGTCCTTTTTCTGGTTGCTTGTAGGATTTATTGTTTATCACTGGAATAGTTCAATTTAATCACCTACTTTGGAGATCTCAGCATTAGATTTTTTTTTTCTGAAGGCAATCTGTGGAGTCTTTTAAGCAGTGCTTTGTTTTATGTATTCAGAATTTGGGGCAAATTTCTTATATTACTTCTTGGATTACAGTATTTAGGATTTTTTTCCTTTAATTTCATGTTCTTTTAGAAGGCCTATCTTAGTTTTTTTCTAAACATCCTGTCTTTAGAATCAACTGCTTGTTTAGAGAGTATGTGTTCTTTTAACTTTATTTTCTTCTTTCAGATTGCCCTTCACTTCAGTATATTAGGAACAGTTAGGTGACACAGTGGATAGAATGCCAAGTCTGGACTCAGAAATATCCAAGTTCAAAATTGGCTTCACATATTTACTAGTTTGTGACTTTAGGCAATTTAGTTATCTTTTATATGTCTCAATTTCCTCATCTGTTCAGTGGGGATGAAAATACTATCTACTTTCCAAGGATGTTGTGAGACTCAAATAAAATAATTCTAAAGTGCTTAGCACATAGTAAGCACTATATTAATGTTCTTGTTCTTGTTCTTGTTATTATTATTATTATCCCCAAACAGTTGTTCTCTCTTTTATTTCTTTAGATTCACAACCGAAGTTTCTTATTTTTGACCATTTATCAGCTGGAGGATGGCTGTTATTTTTATAAATTTGGCTCAGTTCCCTATATATTTGGGAGAAATTTATTTCCTCAGTCTCTTATGGTATTTATTCAGATATTTGCAATTATTTATATCTCAGCAGCCATTTTCCTTTCTGTCTAAATGTTTCTTTATTGACTTATTTTTGTGCTCTAAGTTTTTATCTTAGTTCTCTTTCCTATGACATCTTTGGTAGTTTTAGACTTTTTCTCCTTTCTAACTTCTTTCCCTTTGATAATGGGTTCCTAGAAGCTAGACCTTAAAGCTGTCTCAGCTTCCTCCTGTGTTGAGTAATTCCTTTTCAGTAGCTGTAGTCCCTGCCCCAAGAGGCTTCTAAGCAACAGAACTGGTGCCAGCCAGCTAGCTAAGTCCCCTTTACTTTAGATCTACTGTTGCTCCACATTCAAACTGGTACTTTGATTTTCCGCTAAGAATTAATTCTCTAGATAAGCACTGTAGCTTCAAACAGAGTTATTACCTCCAAACAGAACACTTTCCTGTTTTTCTATACTTTCTCTCATCTGAAATGGGTGGTGGGTAGAGTTGGAGTCTGTTGGTTGTTGCTCTAGAATGATGGTATAAGAGTAATGATATAATAGTCTACCAGAGACTAAAGCAGTATCAAAGAAATTACTGAGTGGATCTTGAAGTCCAGGCCAATGAGTGAAGCTATGAACCCTGTCAGATTGTGGGGCTTTTAGAAAGGGAAGCTGAGTGAGTGACTTGGAAATTACTATTCTCTGCTATTACTTCATAAGTATTATTTTATTAGGTTTTGTGGAATCTGGGACTGCTGAGATAAATATAATTACTTTTTTCTCTGGTGGAGAAATTCACTTTTGGAGATATTTTGAGTTACTGAGGACTGATGAAAAACTGTCTAGTCCTCCATTTTGTTGGCCATGTGATTTAGAAGCCAATCTGATCTGCTTTTTATTTTCCTTTTAGTTGCAAGAAGGTCTTGAAAATACACAAAATGAGAGGCTAAATCCCTCAGGCAGCATCCAATTTAATATTACCTAATTGTTCAAGGGAAAACAAATGTTTCAAATTTCTAAGGAGTGAGGAAATATTGTGTAAATCAGTACTTGAGTGGCCCTGCTTTTCCTATTTTCCTCACACTTTCATTCAACCTAGAAGTTCTAAACCTGCTAACAGTTGAGTTAAAAAGACACAGCTGCCAGTTTTATAATCTAAAACATATGATACTGACATGGACAAGATGTGTAGAAAATTCAATGTTAAACAAAAACATAAAGAAAACAATACCATTCTATACAAGATAGATGCATTTTGTATTGTTGGTAAAAAATGAAACACGATTGGAACTAGCTCAGTCCCCAAGTTGGACAGGGGAAATTCACATGCATTTTATCCATCTGTTAGGAAAGTGTCATTTAGTAAAGGAATTTTAGAAACGAAGTGAAAAAGAAAGTCATCTTGAATAGCAAGCTGACTTCAAAATCAGGAAAAAAGTTCAAATTCTACTTTTGATGCATACTGCCTCTATCATCCTGGTATGTCATTTCATGTTCCATTGCTTTAGGAAATTCTCTAAGACTATACATAGTTGAGAACTTGCCAACCTACATTGTTAGAAGGGATTTCTTCCCTTGGGAGTTCCTTATACTAATGAAGTCTCAGGTCCAGTCAAGCTATAAAAGGATCATCTTCCCTCACCAGAAAGAAGTTTACAGCTTGGAAAGTAGAGAAAGAATGTTAGGTGATTGACAGAAATGTATTATGAGTAATTTGTTTGGAATGGGCAATGAAGACAAACTACATAGTTGAAAATTAAAGAAATTACTCAGATGCTCTGGGAAGCCAAGAGTGAAGTCTTGGCCCTCATCTGTAAAGCAACAGAAAGCAGAGCTCTAAAGTGAAGGGTGCCATTGTCCAAATGATGGATAATGATGATATTGTCAGTAGTTATTGGTTGATTTAGGAAGGGATAATGCTAAAGGTAGGAAATCTGATAAACCTAAGGTTTTATCTAAACCATAAAATCCTAGAGCAGAACTCATTAGTCCACTACACTACTTTACAGATGAGGAAACTAGATTTCACTAAGTGATTTGTCTAAAGTTGCAATAGTTTAAACTATGTGGGTGCCCCCCTAGGCAGATGATTTACAAGATAGAAAGAATGGAAAAAAGAAGAGAAATTCAATTTTAAAAAAAGGAAAGAAAAGGAAACAAAGAAACAATGGAAAAGTCTGGAACATATAAACAGAAAATTAGGGTTGTATTCAGCAGTAGACTAGACGTGTTAAAGGAAAGTGAGAAGTTTAAAAATCCTCCTTTGCTTCCGTTGCTCATTGCGACAGGAAGATAGATTTAGGAGTGTCACAGAAGGAAGTGCTTCCTTTTTCATGTATAATATGAATCAGTAATAACATATTACATCCTTAATAAACTCTGGAAGAGAAATTTTATTGTTAATTCAGCATACTCTTGATCAGTTTGCACACCAACAGCAGTTTGATGGTGACTTTTTGATAGGGCATTGTAACCATGCAGGAAAAACTTCTGGTGGATATATCATCAGGATTTAGAGGCAACTGTGAGCTCTTAAGTGCTATGCTAATCACATGTAAATTCTTGTTAGGTACCAAGCCATTCAGCTCTAAGTATGCAGCTTGGAAAGAAACTGTGTCTGTCATTGAGCAATAGCCTAGACAATTTAAAGAAATACATTACCAAGAAATAGGACAAAAGTGGCAAAATGTTTGGGCTGCAGTTTCACAGTGATTCATGAAGACAATCTACTAAGCCATAGATGGGCTTTGTCATTAAAGGCAAGAACGATCCTGACAAAATCTGAAGTAATAGTAAATAGAAAACACATTATAAAAAATGTTATTTGTTTGAAGGAAGCTACTGGAGACAAAAAGAATCTGGTTCAGTGTGGAATAGGATCCATTTTCAAGTCATTATTGAGCAAGTTGCTGACAACCTATTTTGGTGACATTGATGGCTTTAGGTGTAAGGAAGAGTGTTGGATTTGGAGTTAGTAGAGTAGACTAAGTAGTTTTTCCACTGAGTTATGTGACCTCATGAACCTCTACAAGACCTAATTTCCTTGTTTGAATGAACTTCTGGGTTGCTGAGATCTAGACTCTCATGGACTCACAGAGATAACAGAGATGTCTTTGAGGAAATAATTGAAAAGTTTACCTGATGTTCTGAGAAGAAATAATTCTGGGCTTGGGGCACTTTACAATTATTCTGAGGAAAATTTAAGGAGAACTCTGTTTTGAGGTTGTAGTAACTTTAAAAAATGGACTTACTTCCAGGTATTGGCTTTTCCCCATAAGCAATACATGTGGCCTAAAGAGTGAGTGGAGAAGAGATAAATTCATTGAGTAGAGACCAGAATGGCAGTTAAAAGTTGTCATAGTAATAGCAAAATTCAGTCTGTGGTTCATTTCTTCCAAAATGTGAGGTAACCTTAGTTGTGAGCACTATTATAGTCTTCTATATCTAATTTAAATGTTTGTGTCTTTATTTTAAATTTGATAATACTTGATAAATTTGATAATTTCATGACCATGAATAATGATTTAGGACTTCTGGGGCCAAGATATCAAAATAAGGAAATAACCTCTAACATTCTCCCAAATTCCCCTCCAAACAGCTAGAAAATTGCCTCAGAATTAATTAAGGGGCAGGGAAGCATCTTATCAGAAAGACAGGAAAGATCTTTCTCACTGGGATGAGAAAGGAATTAAAGTCCAAGAACAGTAGCAGCCAGCCTCACAGAAGGGGACCTACAGCAAGGCTCCAAGCCTAGAGCAATCCACTAACGAGACCCTATCCTCCTGCAAACTAGCAGCAACTTAGGAAAGTGCGCAGCCTGTGTAGTTCAGCAAGGTGTCATCCCAGTGATCCTAACCCCCATCATGAACCACCACCAAGGCCTTGATCCCATTGCTGACCAGTAGTTTTGTCCTGCCCTGGGGTTGGCCAACAGTAAGACCTTGACTCTAAAGTCTACCAGCAAAGACCTTTTCATAGCAACCCAATAGCAGGGCCCCGTCCCTGGGGCAAACTAGGAATCCTAGCCAAATTCCCTCCAGGCCAGCCGCCAGAAACACTTTGTTACCATAGCAATCCAGAACAAGGTCACATCATCCTTGGAGCAGGGGAGCAGATAACACCCACATCCAGGGAAGATCTGGTCCATTGGCCAGAACAAGCAAGAAGGGAAGCCTACTCTACAGCGAAAGCAAATAGCTAAGCTCTGAAGTCCAGCAATAGCCAACAGTGAGAGCCAGGCGCCCAGAACGAAAAGACTTAGGATAATGTAGAACCAGAACCCAACTCTCATATAACAACAGCAAGTCACAAAAAAGGCAGAAAAATGAGCAAAATAAACCAATCAAACAAAAAAAAGAGCTTGACTATAGAAAGTTACTATTGTGATATCGAGAATCAAGCCATAAACTCAGAAAAGGACAATAGTGTCAAAATGGCTATGTGAAGCCAATACAAATAGCCAAAAAGAAGCAATTCAATTAACATAAATGTATAGGATGGATTATACAGAATTTACCAGCTTCTGCATGAAAGAACTGGAGAGCTTAGAATATGATATACTGGAAGCAAATACAACCAAGAATCACCTATACAGCAAAATTTAATGTAATCTTTTGGGAGGACAGGACAGAAGGGATATTTAATGAAACAAGGAACTTTTAAGCATTTCTAATTAAAGACCAGAGTCAAATAAAACAATTTGGCCTTTAAATACAAAACTCAAAGGAAACATAAAAAGGCAAAAGAGAAGAAAGAGAAAATAAGAAATTCAATAAAATTGAGTTGTTTATATTTCTATATGGCAAAATATTTGTACCTCTTAACTTTATTACAATAAGAACAATTAGAAGGAGTATATATTGACAAAGAGGGTAGAGATAAGGTGACTGATAGGATGATACTCAAGAAAACAAAATAAAGAGGTGATAAATAAAATTGCACTGGAAAAATATGAGAGAAGATTGAATGGGTTAAATTATCCCACATAAAAGAGACATGAAATAACTATTATGATGAAGGGAAAGATGGGGAAGGGGGATGAAATTCAAAACTTAAACCTTACCCTCATCAAATTGTCTTGAGGGAATAACATACACAATCATATGTAGAAGTCTATCTTAACCCTATAACTAAAAAAAAAACCAAAAACGGATAGTTATAATAGAAGGGGGAAAGGAGATTGATTAAAGGAAGGATATCTTGGGGAAGTTGGTGATTAAAGAAGTAAAACACTTGTGAAGAGGGAAAGGGATATATAAGAGAGATAGGAAGATTAAACAAGCAAAAAAAATAGCACGGAGTGAAATACACAGTTGTTATCATTATAAATGTGAATGGGATAAATTCAGCCATAAAATGGAAGCACATAAATTAAAAACCATAAATTATAAAATGTCATTTATAAGAAACAGAGAGATATATACGCAAGGTAGTGGTAAGAGGCTGGAGAATAATCTATTGTGCTTCAACTGAAGCAAAGAAAGAAGGGGCAGAAATTATGATTTAGACAAAGCAAAAATAGATCTAATTAAAAGATACAAGAAGAAAATTATATCTTGCTGAAAGGTATTATAGATGATGTAGTCATCAATATTAAATATATATGCATTAAATGATACAGAATCTAAATTTCTGAGGGAGAAGTTGAATGAAATATATAAGGAAATAAATAATAAGATTATATTAGTGGGAAACCTCAACTTTCCCTCTCTGAACTAGATAAAGCTAATAAAAAAATAGTCAAGAAAGAAGTTAAGGAGGTAAATAAAATTCGGGAAAAATTAGATATGATAAAGGTCTGCAGAAAATTGAATAGTAATTGAAATGAATACACTTTTTTCTCAGTAGTACATTTAACCTACACAAAAAGTGACTGTGTTAAGACTTAAAAATCTCACAGACAAATGCAAAAACAGAGAAATAATAAATACATTTCTGTCTAATCATAATGCAAAAAAATGCATTCAATGATGGATAATGGAAAGAGAGATTAAAAATTAATTAATCTAATCCTAAAAAATAAGTGTCTCAAAGAACACATTATAGTAACAACTGATAATTTCATTCAAGAAAATGACAATAAGACAACATACCAAAACTTATGGGATGCAGCCAAAGCAGTACTTAGAGGAAAATTTATTTTTCTAATTTCTTCCTCAATTAAATAATGAAAAAGCAGATCAATGATTGGGGCATGCAACTAAAAAAAACCCTATTAGACAACAAATTAAAAATCCTTTATAGAACACCAAATTAATGTTAAAAATAAAAGCAGACATTAATAAAATTGCAAGTAAGAAAACCCTTAAACTAATAAATAAAACTAGAATCTGGTTTTATAAAAAATCCAACAAAATAAATAAACTATGGGTAAATTTGCTTTTAAAAAACAAAGATGAAAATGAAATTACTAGTATCAAAAATGAAAGAAATAAATTCATCACCAATGAAGAAAAAATTAAGACAATTATTAGAAATTATTTTGCCCAATGATATACCAATAAATTTAACAATTTAAATGAAATGGATGAATATCTACAAAAATATAATTACCTAGATTAACAAAAAAAATAGAAATAAAATACTTAAATAATCCACTTTTAGACAAAAGAAATTGAATAAACCCATCATTGAACTTCCTAAGAAAAAAATCCCTAGAACCTGGATTCTAGGTTGGATTCACAAATGAATTCTACCAAGCATTTAAAGAACAACTAAACCCAATATATATAAACTATTCATAAAAATAAGTGAAGGAGTCCTACTAAATTTTTTATGAAATAGACATAGAACCCAAATCAAAAAGAACCAAAATAGAGAAAATTACAGAACAATTTCCTAATGAATATTAAAAGTTTTAAATAAAATGCTTATAAAAAGATTTTTTAAAATATCACAAGGATCATGCTCTATCACCAGGTGGGCTTTATATTAGGAATGCAGGACTTTTTCAATAGTAGGTAAATTATCAGCATAACTGACTTTATCAATAACAAAATCAACAGAAATCATATAATTTTCTCAATAGATTATGAAAAAATCTTTGACAAAATACAGAATCCATTCCTATTAAAAACATTGGAGAATATAGGAAGGAATGAAGCTTACCTTAAAATAAGTAATATTTATTTAAAACTATCACCAAGCATTATCTGTAACAGACATAAGCAATCAGGGGTGAAGCAAGGATGTCCATTATCACTTCTATTATTTAATAATGTTCTAGAAATGTTAGCTACAGCAATAAAAGGGGAAAGAAATTAAAAGAATTAAAATATTCAATGAAGAAACAAAACTCAGTCTTTGCAGAAGACATGATGTTAAGAAAATCCTGGAGAATCAATTAAAAGCTACTTGAAATTCTTAATGACTTTAGGAAAGTTACAGAATATAGGATAAATCCATATAAATTATCAGAATTTCCATATGTTATCAACAAAGTCCAGCAGCAAGAGATAGAAAGAGAAATTCCATTTAAAATAATAGTAAACTATATAAAATACTAGATAGTCTACCTGTCAAAATAAATGAAGGAACTACATGGACACAACTATAAAACTCTTTTCACACAAATAAAATCAGATCTAAACAAATGCAAAAATATTGAGCAATTGACTTATTCAGTGCCATCGCAATCAAATTAGAGCTAAAAAAAAAAAAATAGAATTCATCTGGAAGAACAAAAGCTCAATGATGTCAAAGGAATCAATGAAAAAAATGCCATAGATTTCAAGCTCTACTATAAAGCAATATTTATCAAAATAATCTGGTACTGGCTAAGAAATAGAATGGTGGACCAGTGTAATAGAATAAATACAAATTATATTACAGTAAATGATCATAGTAATATAGTATATAATAAAACCAAATATCCAAGATTTCTTATTTGACAAAAATTACTAGAAAAATTAGAAAACAGTATTGCAGAAACTAGGTATAGACCAATATCTCATATCACATACCAATATAAGGTCAAAATGAGTACATGGTTTGTACATAAAGCATGATACCATAGGCAAATTAAGAGCATGGAATAGTTTATCTGTTTTTTGAATAAGGGAGGAATTTAGTTTCAAAGAAGACACAGGAAGCTTTACAAAATGTAAAACAGATGATTTTGATTATATAAGATTAAAAAGTTTTTGCACAAATAAAACTACTGCAATCAAAATTATAAGACAGCAGAAAATGGGGGGAATTTTTGCAATAAGTATCACTAATATTCTCAAATATATAAAGAACTGAGTCAAATTTATAAAAATACAACTCATTCCCTAACTGATAATTGGTCAAAGGATATGAACATGCAGTTTTCAGACAAAGAAATCAAAACCATCCATAATAATGAAAAAATAATCTGTATCACTTTAAATCAGAAAAATGAAAATTAAAAACTCTAAGATACCACCTCACACCTATCAGCTCACATAACAAAAAAAGAAAATGTTGAATGTTGGAGAGAATATGGAAAAACTGGGACACTAATACATTGTTGGGGGAGTTGTGAACTAATCTAATCATTTTGGAAAGCAATTTGGAACTTTGCCAAAAGAACTTTAAAACTGTGCGTATTGTTTGATCTAGTAATACCATTGTTTGGTCTATATTCCAAAGATATTCAAAAAAGGGGAAAGGACCTACATGAACAAAAATATTTTTAGCAGCTCTTTTTTGTGGTGGTGAAAGGCCAAACAAACTGTGGTATATGGTTATAATGGAATTTTATTCCATTTAAGAATGGAATAATTTAAGAAATGACAAGCAGGGTGATTTCAGAAAAACTTGGGAAAGACTTATTTCAACTGATGCATATTGAAGTGAACAGAATCAGGAGAATATTGTACAACAATAGTGTACAATGAAGAACCATGAATGAATTAGCTATTTTGAGCAATTCAAGATAATCACAAAGAAGTAATGATGAAGCATACTATCTGCCTCCAGAGAAAGAACTTATATTGATTTACTACAAACTGAAGCATGCCATTTTTCACTGTCTTTCATTTTGTTTCTTATTCAAGTCTTCTTGTACAAAATAACTAATATGGAAATGTTTTGCATGATTGTACATCTATAATCTATACTTGATTGCTTTCTATATTAGGGAGGGAAGATAGGAAGGAAGAAAGGAGGAATATTACTTGGAACTCAAAACTTTAAATAAAAATCTTTTGTAAAATTGGGAAGAAATAATAATTTAGTCTATATATAGAAGTTCTGAGATTGTGACTGAAAGGTAAAGTTAATTCATAGGAAAAGAGATTTTGCTGATTTTATGTGAGTTCAGATTGGGTCTGAACTAATCAAAAAGTTTTATAATTTCTGATATTATTTCAAGGAATTACTCATTACAATAGATTCTTTGAACCTGATATACAGAGAATTTCTAACATGAGCCAGTAGCAAAGAGGCTGAGGGGTAGGGTTTTGGTCAAGATACTATTTACAATCCAGCATCATTTACCCATACCTCATAGAATTTCTTTCTATAAGTTAAATGAGGAGATTGGATTGCATGATCTCTAAAGTCTATGATCTTCCCAATGGTCCTAATTGACTAGATATTCAGCAGTGAGGAATAATTGGCTTGAAAAAAAGAAACCTAGTGTGGGGAAACATTCTGTACTATAATTGGACCTATGTCACTTTGAAACAGTTTTTTGGTATCCACACACATTTGAATAAATGCAATAGCTCAAAGCATTTTAATAATTTCTGTCCCATTCCTAATAAATTGAAACTTAACTCTTATTTGTTTTTATTTCCTCAGATTCACTAATTTGCTCTTTTCCATTCTTAAAGGTCAACTGTCCTATGATCTTTCATCTTTATTTTTCATAGGTCATTTCTATTTCTACCTTTATTTTAGGGTTCTTAAGAATTTTATCACTGTAACCATAGGGACTGAAATTGGTCCTATGATTGTACACTAGGACAAGAAGTTCTCAGTGCACCATTAATGTGCCTGATGCTTTTGGGAAGTAGATTCATTGCTTGTACCCCATAACTGCTCATACACTAAGAAAGGAACCTACATTTTAAGAGTGGGAGAGTAGAATAATTCTGATTAGGAGTCAAACTAGTGGCTCTGACTCTGGAGCAAGGCCTCAGATCCAGTTCCTCAATCTGATCTGAAGCTTATAGCTGAATAGAGGGCAGAGAGTTTATTAGGCTAAGGGTGATCCTGAAGTTGTCACTTTGAATCTGCTGATGATGATTAGGGCAAGCAGCAGTCTACTGTAGCTCCAGGCAGGGGAAAGCCCAAAATGCTCAGATCCAAGGCTAGATTAGGAACTTTTTTTAAACTTTGAATCTCTACTTCTCAATTCCATCTCTCCCCACTTTGAGAAAAACAAAACTTGCCATAAATATGTATAGAGAAGCAAAACAAACTCCCATGTTAGCAAAAGAAACATATTCTGACCTTATCAAGTCTCTTTCTACATATGGGTACCACGATAAATCCTCTGGAATTGTGATTGGTCAAAGTTCCTAAGGCTTTCAGAGTTGTTTGCCTATTGTTGTCTCAATTGTTCAAGAAGAAATATAAGAATTATTTTCATTATTTGAAAGCTATGATCAAAAGAAGAACCTAGGCATCATATTTTAAGGAATCATGAAAGGAAAACTATCCAGGTCTATTAAAAGCAAAGGGCAAACTGAGAATATAAAAATCCTACTAGTCAACTCCTGAAATGAAATCAAAATTAAAGACTCCTAAAATATTATAATCAAGACTCACAATTTCTAGGTTAAAGAAAAAATAAAACAAACAGCAGAAATAAAGACGAGCTCTTAAGCACTTCCTCTTATTGCCTCCAATTGTCAACTTTTCTTAAAAAAAAAAAAAACCTCTCATAATAAATATAGTTCATCAAAATAAATGACTAGATTGGTCATGTCCAAAAATACATCTCTCAGTCAGAATTTCAAGTCTTTCATCTCTCTGGTAGGAGGTAAATGGTACGTTTCTTCAGTTCTCTGGTTTGTAATTTTTTACTGCACTGATCAGAGTTCTAAGGTCTGTTTCAAAAATGTTTTTCTTTATAATGTAGTAGCAACTCTATAAATTGTTCTCTAAGTTCTGCTCATTTCATTCTGCATCAGTTTCTTTAAAAACTATCTCATCATCTTATAGCAAAATAATATTTCATTATATTCATATACTATAATTTATTTAACCATTCCTCAATATGTGGGCATTCTCTTCATTCCCAGTTCTTTGGCACCACAAAAAAAGATGATATAAATATTTTTGAGTATATAAGTATTTTTTTCTTTCCATGATTTCTTTGTGATATCAATCTAATAGTGATATAGTTGGGTGAGAGAAATATGTACATTTTTATTACTTTGGGGCCATTGTTCCAAATATCTTTCCAGAATGATAAGACCAATTCACAATTTCACCAACAATCCATTAATGTGACTTTTCCCAAAACCCTTCCAACATTTGTCATTTTCCTTCATTTTTATCTTTGCCAGTCAGATCACTATGAAGTAAAACCCCAAGTTGCTTTAATTTGAATTTATCTAATTATTAGTAATTTGGGCCGTTTTCAAATGATTGTTGATAGCTTTTATTTCCTCCTTTGAACAGTTAGGTTTATCATTTCAATAGTCTTTGTTTTTTAGTCTGTCAATTTCTTCCCTTGTTTCAAAGATTTTTCTTTTGTTCTTCTTTTGGGTTTTTAAAATTGTTGGTTTTCTAAGTTTCTTTTTTAACTGCACATTCAGTTAATTAATCTTCTCTTTCTCCATTTTCTTAACCTTTAGTATACATAAATGTAGTAATGGTATTGTTTCTCTGGGTATGTGTTGTGTCTGGATTAGCTCTCTGGAGTTACTAGCCTGAGTCCTTGGTCTTAGAAGAGGAGTGAAGAGGCAGGACTCATGTGGATGATCAAACATGTTTGTCACCGTCCCCTGACTTCTCAGTAAGGCTGACAACCCTTAGGGGAGATGAGGAGCCAAACCAGACATCTATTGTCAGTAGATTCCCTCTGGGCTGAAGGGTCGTATACCTCACCCAGAGTTCCCCCACTATCTGCGGCCCTCTGCATGTATGGAATCTTTAAACATAAGGTGATGATGATGATGATGATGATGATGACGACGACGACGACGACGACAGCATGCTGAAGGAGTATATTTAAAACTGCTGCCTTGGACTGAAAAATATTGAAAGGAAATGTCTTCATATTCCTTATTAATGGATACACAATTCCTAACACTTTATAACAACTACTACTACTATTCAATTTTAAAAACACTTTTAACTTTTATAATTTACTTTCTTCATAATGACATTTTTGAATTAGAGAAATAATGGAAGAAGTAGCAGTTTTGATACATGGGACTAACACTATATAATTCAGTTGGAGCGGAGAAAAAGACTTTGGGGAGAGATTTCAGACTATAGTTGCTAGAGGTCATTCCTAGGAAATGGGATGGGAGAGGGATAGAGTAGGACAGAAGGAAGAAGTCAGGATATTAAATGTGGATGGTGAGGTTAGATTATACAACTATATAGTAGCTTCCTAGTTTAATTACTTAGTCTTGCTAACTAGATTCTGAGCTCATTGCTTTTGTTTGTGAAGAAGTATATTGTCATTACATATTGCATTTTAGTACCCCAGAGTAAAGCCTTAGGTACCCGGCTCTAATCTGGAGGAATTAGGAATTAGACTGGAATAGATGAAATGATCTGTTCAGGGACACATAGCTAGTAAGTATCAGAGCTGGGTCTTTTAACTAGTTCTAGTTTTCTTTCCACTAAAATTCAAAGAAAAGATTTATAATTCATTTTTCTTCTTCCATAAATCAATATGCATATATAATCTGGGTAGCTAGGTAGCACAGTGTCCTGGATTTGGAGTCAGAAAGACTCAAATTTCCTGAGTTCAAAAATACCTTCAGACAGTTACTAACTGTATGACCTTGGGCAAGTCACTTAAACCTGTTTCCCTTAGTTTCCTCATCTGTCAAATAAGCTGAAGAAGGATGTGGCAAGCCACTCCAGTATCTTTGCCAAGAAAACATATGGAATGACAAAGAGTCAGGCATGACTGAAATGACTAAAAAAAATCATTTTCTTTCATGTTTTCCAATAAATGTCACATAAACTAGATAAAAGAAACAACTCAAAGGTACCTTTTTGAGTTTATGGAATAATAGAAGGCTCAACTGAAGAAAAAGTATATATAATATTATGATTACTGCATCTAATATTCACCTATTGAAACATAATTTTTCTTGTTTGCTTCCATTTATAATTTAATCAGATAAGTGCTTATTAAGTATTTAGTATGTATAAGTCATTATGACTATTTTGAACATAAATTTGTGAAATTCTCTGTTCTTCAATATCTGCTTTGTAATCATTTTCCTAAATTAATAATATTAAAATGGATAAACAAAAACAGTGACTGCTGCTTAGACTGCCAAAGAACAAGGAAGATTAAAAAGAAAGACACTTTATAAATGACATTCTTGTAATAAATAATAATAGAATTAGCTCCAAGAATTTATTTTGGATACTAGTAAATGATACTGTGTTTTTTATTTTCGAAATGTTTTGACCTTATTTGGATTGGTTCTAACTCTATATTTACAGATTCATTTGAGTAACAAAAGATAAGGGGGAACAGCAACGATAGAATTGCAACTTAAAATCTGAAATATCTTTACTTATTACATCTTCACTTTTTCAGAAAGACAATAAAAGCTGAGCTTATGTGCCCTTTTCCATGATTAGTCTAAATTAATATATTGTTTCATCTTCAATACTACATGCATTAATAAACATATACTTATAAAAGAAAATAAAAAGAACTAAAGACAACTCTCCATGCTTTGTATAAGACAGCCTATGAATTGGTGAAAACCTTTATGTCTGAACATTGTAATACTATTAACCAATTTGTCTGTAAGATACACCAGAAAGCATAGCTAAATCTTAAAAAAAAAATTAATTGCAAATCAGAATCCAATTTAATATTTGCTAAATGCATACTCTATGCAGGACACTGAGGTAGGCAATTATACAAAGATGAAAATAATGGCAGCTAGGTAGCCCAGTGGATAGAGTACTTGGCCTGAAGTCAGGAAAACCTAAATTCTAGCTAGCCTCAGGTAAATATGCAATAAATAAAGACCCCTTTTGCTTTTTTCTCTAGGCAGAGTAATCAACAGAATCATTTCTTCCAGAAAAAGTTTGCTAATAATTGACTATTATATGGATCAACTCATCATCCCTGTGACTTCTAAAATACTACCTTCTCTGTCCTTCATTTTCCTATATGTTATCTTCCCCTTTCAGAATGAAAGCTTCTAGATGACAGGGACTGAGTCACTTTTATATCACATATATATTCTGGGTATGAAACACTTATGGGATGTCCAATTGGAAATGTTTAGCATGTTGTACATATGGGACTGCAATTTAGGAGAAAGATGAGGTCAGGATATATAGATTTAGTGGTCTTCTACATAGAGATAATAGTTGAAACTGATGAAATCAACAAGAAAGTATAGTGAATGAAGAAGAAATAGTATAGGATAAGAGGGAGAAGGATTGATAATTTTATAAAGGAGATTGAGGGGAAGAAAACTAGCATACAGCAGGATTATAAAAACCAGAAAGAAGAGGGCCATTGGCCAACTAAAGAGAGGTCAAGAAAAATGAAAACTGAGAAAAAGTCATTGGCTATGGCAGTAAAGAGATCTTTGGTAACTTTGGAGATAGTTTCATTTGAGTGGTGAAGACAAGAACTAGACAAAATGATTGAGAAATGACTGGAAATTGTGAAAGTAGAGGCAAGACATATGAATGACTTTTTCAAGGAATATGTGAAAGGCAGGAAAGCTAAAAGACAATAATAGGGTTAAACAAAGGTGGTTTGTTTGTTTTATGAATGGGGAAATATGGATATAATAAGAACATCAGAAAAGGAGTTAACAAATAAGAAGAGGTTGGAAGTTGAGGCGAAAGGATTTAATACAAGAGATAAGCAGAGAAAGACGGACAGAATAGCATCACACATATAAATAGAGAAGTTGCTAAATTCTGGAATTCTATGAAAACCATCCCACATACATGATTACTAAAAATATTTTTCTTCTCTGAAGAAAAAACCTGGGGAGAAAGAAATTATGTGGAATAGTAGGAACATGAGTCTGAAGACCTAGATTTAAATTTTGACTCCAACACATACACACTATGTGACTTTGAAGGATCAATCTCTATCAACTTCCATTTTCTTCTCCATAAAATGGGGACAACAATATTATAGCTACTTTTTATAAATATAAAGATCAAAGGAGATAATGCATATAAAGGACCACACAATGTCTTGAAACCCTTAAAATTCTATACAAATTATAGCAATATACTCACATAAGGAAATCCAGGAACAAGAGAAGGAAAATGTGGTGGAGATTATTTGAAGATTAACTAAAGAAGAAATAAACAATACTGTTATGAGACTATATTATAAGCTATTCTCAAAGACTAGTCTTAATGCTTCAATATCTTCTTGAAAAGAAGTCTCTGATGGAGTGCCTTAGGAATCTTCACTTAATCCACTACTGTTTAACCATTTTTATCAATGATCTCAAGTTGGTAAAACCAGTCAGTTAACCCATTCTATAACAAGCTTAAAAATATCTTAACAAATTACAATGCTAAGTTAAACCTTATAAGAAGAAATTGGGATAAATGTCAAGCATTACATTTAAGTAAAAAAAACCTACCAATATACATCCAAGATGGGGAGATGTGGCTAGTTGTTGTTTATTCTTCATATTCTCAAAGAGAATCATGACATCAGGGAGGTGATGGCGTGACATGCAAGCGAATTGGATCAAGATACAAATCAAGATTTATATAATAGAAAAGATCTAGGAATTCTTTTGAATGCTGTGCCCTATGGCAAGTAGGAAAGCTAATACATTCTTAGACTACATTAAGAAAGGAATCATGCCTAGAATCGGAAAGGTAATCCCTTTGCAGTAATCTGGTCAAACCATATGTGCTCTATTGTTTTCCATTCTGGATACCACATTTTAGGAAGACTTTGATATAGAAGTAGAAATATCAATACTGAATAAAATACTAGATTTAGAATTGGTAAAGCCTAGCTTCAAATTCTGTTTCTTGCATTTGTTAGCTATATGCTCCAGGTAAGTTACTTAATATCTATGTGCCTCAAGGTAATGCCATAGGACTTATTTATTAAGTAAATGATGAATTACAAAGTGCTACAATAGAGAAAATATCAACACTCAGAGTTCTGAAACCAGAAGATATCAGAGTTCTTGGGATATTTGGAGACTTAGTATTTTTATGCTCATGATAAACATTTGCAGAAAGTTGACCACATAAATTATTGCACTATAAATTACACATTAGTATATGATGCAGAGATTGAAGTTTTAGAAAAATTCTGTGAAGACCTTGGTAAGACCCTTGAAATTAAATCAGCATGTGCACTGATATTTGGTGACTTAAGTGCAAAGGTGGGGAGGGAAGTGGTTTCCAAAAAATATTGGAAAACATAGTTCCTAAATAAGAAAAAAAGAGGCCAAAATTTCTTAGAATAAATATTAATCCTATGGCTATGTAGCATGCATACTTTCTTCCAGAAAATAGTTGTAGGCTTTGGAGATAGAGAACAGCAAAAAATCATAACCAAAAATGAAACTGATTATATTTTAGTATAGAAAAATTATAGGTTCCTGATGTGAGTCATTTCTGAAATCAATGGATATTCTGACCGGATAGAGTCAGAACACTGAGGTATTAAAGTAAAATATAATAGCAAACTAGAAGGAAGACTATATTGATGAGGTATACAATTGAAGAACTTCAACCTGACCTATTTAAACAAATTATTTACATGGAAATGAGGAATAGAGAAAAGAAATACCAACACAATTACCATTGCCTAAGAAATTTTTAGAGTAAATCAGTTAACACAATAGGGAAACGAAAAGTACTTAGAAACCATCTTTGTCAGAAAATACTTGATTTCCTAGAAAAATGGAGCGTTGTGGCAGCTAAAATGAAGTCATTTTAGTATATAAATTCATTTGTAAAATTCAAGAGATGGTAGTAGAAGTTATATTCAGTAACATCTAATAAAACAGAAAGAAGTAGGAGACAGGATCTGGAAGGCAACTAAATTTGGCGAAATTATTTAGCCACTTTAAATTATCACAGATGCATTTTTAGGATGAAAAGTCAAAGAAAAAAGCAGAGTCATAAAAACCTTTCCAATTTATTTTTTTAAACTCTTTTCTCTATCAATTATAATATAGCCTCTAATATTTGGGAATCTAACATCATGTTTTCCATGGACATATATAGAAATAGAAATAAAGTAAAAATAGAAAAAAAATCAAGACTAGACTAAGGATAAATAAAAGAAATCAGTCCTTCAGGCAAGAAAGTTTTGGGAATCAAATTTTTTCAAGGATCAATTACCAAGATTTTTTTGGGGGGGAACCACAGATATTATCATTTTTATATAAAGGTTACTAAGACTATAAATAACTGTCAATTCATATGTCTATTTTTTCATCTTTTCAGCATTTTAATGATAAATAATTAAAAATACATGTAGAGTATCTTTAAAGAAAGTATGAAACAGGAAAAAGCAGCTTTTAGCAAAAGATATTCTACAGCAAATATCTTTACAGTGACATAGATGATTAAAAGGTATGGCTAATGCAAGATTCCCATTATATTTATTATGCATTGTCTGTTTTTAAAAAAGCATTTGACTCAGTAGTGCAAAACTGCATGCATATGTAATCATCATACAAGATTCTTCAAGAAAAATAACAGAAAGGAAAAAGCTCTCAGAGTCTGTGGATCTGCTTGGTCATGGAAGTGCAAAATAGCTGATAGCAAGAGTCTTCCAAAAATATTTTTCCAAATCCAAACTTGTTGGAATCTTTACAAAGTGTTAAGCCATTAGAATTGATAGAGACAATAATTATCTAATTTAGCATGGTTCAATATGATTGATTTGATCTTAGAAGGAGATATTTTGGGCCAGAACTTGAAACAAGGTACTAAGTACAACTGATAGAAGAAATAGTTAAGTACTCATTGGAGTTCACATGTTTGGGAGATTTCAGGGTTTAGAAAGAGATATCTGAATTCACACCTCCCTTGAAGCTCTTAGGGCCAGAGAGCATGCTGGGAGATATCCCACAATCCCACTCTCGGAGAAATAGCATAAATACAGCTCCAGTGAGCCACCCGAAAGAGTGATTTTGGGAACATTCCCAGGGGTCGGAGAGGAGCACTCTGCAAGGAAGCCCACAAGCCCTATCTTCGAGGCAAGAGAGATTCATTGTATCTTCTATCTTAGTGCTGGTTGGAGTCAGAAGGACAAACCTTTGCATTTGGAGACATTCGGGTGGAGCTCTTAGAACCAAGCTGAGAGATAGGTCTCTGAGCTAACCCGGCTATATTGAAGGACACAATAAAAGATCTGAACTTTTATCACCTGGCTGTGTTTTGGAAAAAGAACACCAACACAAATTCTGGAGATTTTCTTGCACAACATATTCTTGAGAACCCTACAAAATGTATACGGGATTCTGCTGGACCATTTTGACATGATATCAGAGCATGTTAAAATCATGTATTCACACATAATGGAAGGCCTCTTACCATGTTGTAACTTGTTTATTTATATGGAGTCTTTTCTAGATATCTGCTGAGTAAATGATTTTGAATTTGCTGATTTTGTATCCAAAAGGAAAATATTCTTGTTAAGTTTTTAAGTGACATTATCAACTTCATTTCAGAAAATCACATTGAGAAATATACACGAAACATTTATGGCAACACAAATTCTTCAAGGACAAAATGCAGAAGCTACATGTAGCAAAACAGGAAGCATTGATAAAATTGGAGAAACTTAATTCTGTCCCAGTAAAAGAACCAACGAAATTCAAAGAACTCTTAGCAGACACTCAGAATAGCAAAAAATGAATAGGCTTAATAAAAAGCAAACAAACAAATGAGTAGCAATGATAAAAAAGGAATTTCCTAGAAGTTAACCTTGCTGATACCACTAAAAATTTGAACGAATTAAAATCGTCACTAGTTACTTTGAAAGAACAAGGAAGTATGAAAAAAATTGTGGATCCTGCAGAGAAGTTAAAAAATGATAAAAAGAAAATGAAATAGTGTAGAAACTCAAAACTCCAAAGATTGAAGTGACTGAAAAATATAAAGCATTTTGAGATAAACTGAGTATATACCTTCATTCCAAATGGAGCTACAATTATACCAAAAGAAAATATGAGAACTTGCAGAGAGCATTGGCAAAGTAATGAGTATCTTGAAAGAGAAGCAATACCTGAAGGATCAGATTGAAAGTGCTCAGAGAAAATTAAAGATAACTGACAACTGAAGAAACCTCATTGGAAAAACCATTGGAAAGAGAAGCTTGCCACAACCCAACTAAAGATAAATAAATAAGAAACATGAGAAATGTCAAGCAATATAAATGCTTAGTGCTGAGGAATGTAATAAACTTCAAGAGAAGAGAGGAGCTGTATGCGAACAGGTGACAACGTTTAATCTTGATGTCCAAAGAACCAGAATTGAAATATAACAGCTCAAAGATGTCACTGAAAATGAGAAACTAAAATTCCAGGAAATCTCCCTCACCTTGAAAAGTACTGCGGAGAAATACCATGAAGCCATGGAAAAAGGCAGCAGAGGAAGGGCAAAGTTAGAATGGTTGAAAAAGCTGCTGAGCTAAAAGGAAAGAAGTTTATAATTTATACTTAGCTGAATTGCTTCATTTTATTTGTTCAGAGCTTATATAAATGTGAGAAAATTCATAGTTTTGAGAAAGGGACTAATCAAGTAAAACTGAGTATTAGGATAAACAGACTAGAGCTTTCTGGAAGGAAATTAAAACATGCTTTGATACATAATGATCTTTCTGAAATCATAATATGTTTTAAAACTTTTTACAGAAATAACTTGTCAATAAACTAAATTTCCTTGAGCTAAAAAAAGAGAAAGATAACAGAGATAACTTTTCTCATTTAACCCTCTGATTAAAACAAAACAGGGAGATAAATCTAACAAAGGTGTTTGCCATTCAAATCAAAGGGAGTAACCCTAGAAGATATTAAGATTGCTCCTGTTTATTTATGACATTGTGCTGTTTTCATTAAGTTCCAGAACACTAAAAAGCTTCCACTCAAAGTCACTCAAGAGGACCTTGTACAACATACACACCAAACAAATGTATTTAAAAATGCTTATTGTCTAGATTATGATATGGAGTTGGATGGGCAAACTATAGCACTGGTCTACTGCTAAATATATATTGGACACACTGAGAATAGACATTGAATTGGGCCAAGACTTGAATAAAATGAAGACAGTGAGCTGGCTTGGCTTTGGGAAATTTTTTGTTGCTTTTAATGCTTATCCCTGAAACAAAGACCCATTTTTAAAAAAATCAATATACTGTAGTGACACCGCCTAGACTATAAATCATGGAATACCATAGTTGTTGAAGAATTAAAGTTATAAGCTAATCAAATGGAAAAGAAGAGCTGCATGATAGGCACTGAGTGGATTATAAAATGTTACCAGTGAAGAATTGTGAAAAAATGGCTTCAGTGATTTCATGAGAGAGATGCATAACAACACCAGGAAAACTAATGAGTAGTCCATGTGCTCCATCATCATCCACATAATGTCAAGAGATAGAATCCCTGTAGAGGATTTATGAGAGAATAGAGGTAAAGCAGTATAGGATACAATATGGAACAAAAATGCCTAGTAGGATACTAAAAAGACATGAGTAGGGAGATAGTAAGACAGTATCTAGGTACATGGCTTCTATGAATTTAAAACACCTGCCCAGCAGATATAGATACAGATATAGAAAGAACCTAATTGCTGAACCTGTTAGTTAATTGTTGAAATTGATAGGATAAGAGATTTAGAGTTGAAAGGGATATTAGAGACTAATTCATTTATTTTATGGATTAGAAAACTGAGGAGGCCCAGAGCCTTTCCCATGCTCATATAAAGAGTAAACTATAAACGCAATATTTGAGCCCTGGTCCAGTGACTTCATAGTCAATGTTCTTTACACTGATTTTGGAATAAAGAGATGTTGCTGAACTAGAGAAGGGTAAGTTTTTTGATTTTTTTAAGGAAGAGAATAGTCTGCAAACTACAGGCCACTGAGCTTGTTTTTGTTTCCTAGTATAATCTCCTTTCCTTATCTCTTTTCCCTCTCTTTCCCTCCTACATCTTCCTTACTTCCCCCATCATTTCCCCTCGTCTTTTTCTTTCTCTGTCTCTTTCTCCCCTGTGTCTCTTTCCTTCCCCTCTTCCTCCATATTTCAGCTTTCTCCTCCCTTTAGGATGAAAGAGATTATCCTTTCAGATAACAATCACAGCTCTTTCAGTCCTTGAATTAGGGCAAACTTTGGATTTCCATTCCAATACACTTTCTTCCATTTCCAGTGTCTATTTCAACTCATTTTCACCTTCAAAAGGATGCTATACTAGCAAAATTCTACCATTAATGGGATAGTTTGGAGAAAATCTACATTTACAAAGAGAAGCAACTGAAAGTGTGTAGAGTTTCTTGCAGACTAACCTCATTTCCTTTATTTTTTTTTCTCTATGACAAGGTTACCATCCTGGTAGATACAGAAGACTCTACACATTGTCTACCTAATTTTTAGCAAAATATTTGGCAATCTCTCATGTTATCCTATTGGACAACATGGAAAGACAGATTAGATGACAATAATTGTTATAGATGAGATTTCTATCATGCTTTAAATTTTGCAAATTACCTTTGCATAAGTTATCTAGCTTTGCCTAGAATCTTACTAGCTACAAGTAACTTAATTTTTGAACCCATTTCCTCATCTTTATAATGGAAAAATCTTTTCAGTGTTGATGTGAGGAAAGCACTACCTAAACGTTATAGCAATCTGATAAGTATGCTTTTTGAAACATAAACTTTTCCCTCTATAGATAAGGGAAACCAAGATCAGCCTGGTCAATTGACTTGGTCGTGGTCACATAGGAAGTATCAGATACAGGATACTCCTGATTCTATCACTTTATAACACACCATGCTGCCTGTCTAGCATAATTAGGTAGATTAGGAACTAGGAGAATTACTAAACCCAAGCAGCATGAGCAATGTGGGACAGTAGCTATCTTCAAGTATTTGAAGAGCTGACTGTCCTGTGAGAGAAGTATTAGGTTTGTTCTGCTTGGCCCCAGAAGACAAAATTAAAAGGAATTTGTAGAAGCTGCTCAGAGGCAGAAGTACATTTGATAAAAGGAAAAAAAAACTTATCAATAATTAGAAAAGGACTCATGCGCACAAAAATATTCATAGCTTTACTGTAGCAAATGACTGAAAACAAAGTGGGAACTCATCAATTAGTGAATACCAGTTGATGCACGGATGTGATAGAATGTTATTGGTCATTAAGTAGAGACAAAGATGAAGGATTCAGAGAAACCTGGGAAAATCTGCATGAACTGATGCGAAGAAAATTGAAAAACAGGAGAATGCTTTCCATCGTGACCATAGTAATGTTAAACACAATTTTGAAAGACTTCATATTTATGATTAATATGAAGACAAATAAATTAACTGATAGTGATAAAGAAAAAAAGAATCTGCCCACTAGCACCATTACTATTCAATATTGTATTAGAAATGCTAGCTTTGGCAATGAGATAAAAAAAGAGATTAAAAGAATTAGAGTAGGTAATGAGGAAACCAAATTATCACCCTTTGCAGATCTGATGGTATACTTAGAGAACCCCAGAGAATCAACTAAAAATCTATTAGAAATAATCCACAATTTTAGCAAAATTGCAGGATACAAAATAAATCCACATAAATCCTCAGCATTTTTATACATCACCAACAAAATCCAACAGCAAGAGATACAAAGAGAAATTCCATTTAAAATAAATGCCGATAGTATAAAATATTTGGGAATCTATCTGCCAAGGGAAAATTAGGAACTATATGAGCAAAACTACAAAACATTTTCCACACAAATAAAGTCAAATCTAAACAACTGGAAAGTGTTCTTGGAGGTCAAGAGAATAAAGATGACAATACTACTTAAACTAATCTGTTTATTCAATGCTATACCAATCAAACTCCCAAAAAACTATTTTACTTACCTAGAAAAAATAACAACAAAATTCATCTGGCAGAAAAGGTCAAGAGCTTCAAGGGAACTAATGGAAAAAAAAATCCAAAGAAGGTGACCTAACTGTACCTGATCAAAAACTATATTATAAAGCAGCAGTCACCAAAACCATTTGGTATTGGCTAAGAAATAGACTCGCTGATCAGTGAAATAGGTTAGGTTCATAAGACAAAATAATCAATAACTATAGCAATCTAGTGTTTGAAAAACCCAAGACCCCAGTTTTTGGGATAAGAATTCACTATTTGACAAAAACCGCTGGGAAAATTGCAAACTAGTATGGCAGAAACTAGGCATTGACCCACACTTAACACCATACACCAAGATAAGGTCAAAATGAGTTCATGACCTAGGCATAAAGAATGAGATTATAAATAAATTAGAAGAACATAGGATAGTTTACCTCTCAGACCTGTGGAAGAGGAAGGAATTTGTGACCAAAGAAGAACTAGAGATCATTACAGATCATAAAATAGAAATTTTTGATTATATTAAGTTAAAAAGGTTTTGTACAAACAAAACTAATGCAGACAAGATTATAAGGGAAGCAATAAACTGGGAAAACATTTTTATAGTCAAAGGTTCTGATAAAAGCCTCATTTCCAAAATATATAGAGAAATGACTCAAATTTATAAGAAATCAAGCCATTCTCCAATTGATAAATGATCAAAGGATATGAACAGACAATTTTCAGATGAAGAAATTGAAACTATTTCTAGTCATATGAAAGTGTTCCAAATCACTAATGATCAGAGAAATGCAAATTAAGACAACTCTGAGATACCACTATCCACTGTCAGATTGGCTAAGATGACAGGAAAAGATAATGATAAATGTTGGAGGGGACGTGGGAAAACTGGGACACTGATGCATTGTTGGTGGAATAGTGAACGAATCCAGCAATTCTGGAGAGCAATCTGGAATTGTGCCCCAAAAGTTATCAAACTGTGCATACCCTTTGATCCAGCAGTGTTACTACTGGGCTTATACCCCAAAGAGATACAAAAGAAGGGAAAGGGACCTATATGTGCCAAAATGTTTGTGGCAGCCCTGTTTGTAGGGACTAGAAACTGGAAAATGAATGCATGCCCATCAATTGGAAAATGGTTGAGTAAATTTGGTATGTGAATGTTATGGAATATTATTGTTCTGTAAGAAATGACCAGCAGGATGATTTCAGAAAGTCTTAGAGAGACTTACATGAACTGATGCTAAGTGAAATGAGCAGAACCAGGAGATCATTATACACTTCAACAATAAGACTATACGATGATCAATTCTGACAGATGTGGCTCTCTTCAACAATGAGATGATTCCGATCAGTTCCAATTGTTCAATAATTAAGAAAACCAGCTACACCCAGGGAAAGAACTATGGGAAATGAGTGTGGATCACAACATAACATTTCCATTCTTTCTGTTATTGTTTGCTTGCATTTTTGTTTTCCTTATTAGGTTTTTTTACCTTCTTTCTAGATATGATTTTTCTTGTATAACAAGATAACTGTATAAATATGCATATATATATTGTATTTAACATATACTTTAACATATTTAACATGTATTGGACTACCTGCCATCTAGAGGAGGGAGAGGGGAGAAGGAGGGTTAAAGTTAGAACAGAAGGTTTTGCAAGGGTTAATGTTGAAAAATTACCCATGCATATGTTTTGTAAAAAAAAAAAAAAAAAAAAAAAGCTGTAACTAAAAAAAAAAAGAAAAAAAGAATCTCAATAAAACATTAAAAATACATGGCAGAAAAAAATTACATAAACAAAGCAATTTTGCTATTACATTGTTAAATTTAATATGCCTTTAAAACTTATGCACAATAAGTATACAGATCCACATATAATCTTTCTTTTTTAATTCTTTGTATATTGAAAAGTTTGTATTTGTTAATTATTAAGTCCATAATTTTTTAAAAGGATTAGCTACCTTAGAAAATTGTAATTTCCTCCTACCAGCAAAAGCTTGGTTAAATAACCACTTGTTGAAGATATTGAAAAGGATTGTAAACTCCTTGAGAACAGACATTAGTCTTTATGTTCCCAGTATCTGTCACAGATTATGGCACATAGTAGATGCTTAATAGATTCTTGTTTATTAACTGATCAATTCTAGTTCAGTTATGTTTTGTGAGATTAATTTATGATTTTGTGAATGAATGACCAGGGGGAATGTCTATATAAATTCTCATCCTCTCTCCAAGACCACTATCTCTTGGGATTTTCATGTTTTCTTCAATTAATCAGCAAGTATTTATTAAACACTTAATATCTTCCATGAACCTTGGTAGGTCCTAGGAATAAAAAATATAAATTGTAGTTCTAATAAATGAACATATCCCAATAGTTTATTCAGCTGACATCTCTACATATAGCATATACAAGAGAGATGGCTTCCTGAAGAACTGTGATGATCTTTAAGGGAAATGCCTTAGACAGACTATAAATAAGCTTGGACATTCAGTAACTACTTCTAATTGGCTAGCTATTTGGTTGAGAGCAGCCCTTTTCAATTGGTTGTATAATTGGAACTGTCAGAGCTTTTTAAAAGGCAAGAATAAGTTTTGGCTTTTTCATCACTACATTCCTGTGGAGAGGAGAAAGATGATTTTTTTTTCAGTCTTAGCATCTGATGCAAGACTATGTTTTAAGGTAAAAGTCTTGAGGCCTTCTTCCCTGAGAGGCCATATGGCTTTCAAAAAAGGGGACTTTGTTGGACTTTTAATTCTTTCTTTTCCATTTTAGGTACATTCAGTGGAGTTTCTACTTTGATTGGAAGAGCAAGCCACAAGAATCTGAGGATTGGAATCCAGATTGGGTGTTACAGCAAGCCTAGTATTAATAGCACAAGAAAGAAGGAGTGATCTTTAGAACTGCCAATCAGAGGAACTCATCAAACTTTTGACCATAAACTTGGTAGGACCAATGGAAAATGGGAAATGAGCTAGATTGGGAATGTAGCTTCTTTAAGATCTAGAGAAAAACCATAAGTGACTTATAGCTGAGGATGTTCTTGCTTCTGCTTCCTGGCAGGTGAAGGAAAGGGAATTCTTTATTGGGGTCAGAGAATGTTCCAAAATTTGAAAGTTAGAAGAGGCCATCAAGTCCAAGTCATATTTGGAAAGAATTCCCTCCTCTAGCATCTTGGACAAGTTGCCTTTTGACCTCTGCATAAAAACTTCCAGTGAGGGGAGTCCAGCACCTCCCCAGATAGCACATTCCACTTTGATATAACTCATTATTAGAACATTTTCCCCCATACAGTACTTAGATTTCTCTCTTACAATGTCCACTCATTCCTCCAACTGCTGCTCTGGGGCCAAAATGATGCGTTCCTGGC
The DNA here is from genome assembly GCF_902635505.1 of Sarcophilus harrisii. NCBI lineage: Eukaryota > Metazoa > Chordata > Mammalia > Dasyuromorphia > Dasyuridae > Sarcophilus > Sarcophilus harrisii. The sequence goes on along the minus strand of NC_045426.1, from coordinate 528,750,978 downwards.
ATCCTGTTAGTTGCAGTGTTTTGGTGGGAAAATGTACTTTTGGTTCCAAGCAACCAATTTACAAATTAACTTTTGGAGCATTAAAAAGAGAGTTGGATTTGAAATCAAAGGATCATACATTTAGTGCTTTAAAAAGAACGTTGGAGGCTAAGTGGGTTTAAATATATTTTATCTCTCTAGTCTTCAGTGTCCTCATGTACAAAATAAGGAGTTCATATTAGATAATCTCTAAGATCTCCTTCTATTCTGAATCTATGATTTTGTGAACTTTACAATTTCTACTGTGATCCTATGAGCCTATTATTAAGTTAGCCTGAATGACCAAATACAGACTTACCCCTAAACCATTCTGGAGTACCTCAGTGTAGCGTGATTATCACTCAACAAAAATTTTATCTCATCCAGTTTGCAAGCAGATACTAGTCTTCAAAGGGAACTGGAAGGTGAGAATTGTTTGCTCACCCACCAAATAGCAACAGATTATTATCACCCCAGAAAGCATTACTGCTCTGTAAGAGCAAAGTTCAGAAACACTTGAACTCCAGACCTTTAAAAGTTGCTATTCTAGATTAAATATCTGACCCCTTAAGGGGAAAAATCTTTGGAAGGGTGCTAAAGCAAACCAAGTTAGAGATCCAAACCCTCCACAGGAATGAAAGAAACTCTGGATCTCTCCATCTCTCAACAAGTATTTAAAAGCAAACCAGCCTGTCCTCCAACAAATCATTCTTCCCAAATGGCTAGGAGTACTTCTACTAGGGAGTGAAGAAATTCTGTGAAATTCTACAATCCTTTAATCCATTTAGGAATCCCTTCCCCCAACCAAATTAAAAGAAATGGACTTTTGTCATGAAAACTGTAACTCTGCTCTTGCAGCCTTGTACAGCCTAAGAAGAACAGAATCCAAGATTCCTGGTATTCTTTAGACAGAAAACAAAACAACCTGTACCACAATTTCTAAAATGCCAACCTTGTTAGCTAGGGTCTCTCTTCAAATTATCACCCTTCCACTCCCATGCAGGGGGAACACCCTTAAATAATACCTTAGCCTACCTTCCTTATCCCTTCTTCATTCTCCCTAATACCTTCACTCTTCAGTCTATTCTTCCATTTTCTTTTAAAAACTATAATCACTAACGGACAAGAGTAGTATTTATAATATCTCCCCCCCAGTGGCCCACTCTTCATTCTAATATAGATATTTACCAGATTCTTGTTGGAAAATTCTCTAGTATTAAAGACAGACATTTTTATAGCCTGCAAACCATTTCATATACATTATGTGTTTTGTTCCTCACAATTACCTCAAGAGATAGGTATTATACATGGGGAGACAAAGGTCAAATAAGTTGTACAGGTTTACATTTCCACCAATTGTCAGCAGTGCAATTCAATCCATATCTCTTCTGATTTCAAGGCCATAATTCCTTTCCTTAACCCACAACTCCAAGTCACAATTTTAAGAAATTAAATGTAAATGATTAACAACTTATTTTTATCCAGTTCCAAATATGAAGCCTATTTTGATAGGAACATGATATGATAATTTCACTATTTCTTAAAACATCTTCAGCAAATATTATAGTTTAAATGATTATTACAAATCCTAAAGCAAAAAGAAAAAAAATTGAATTGCTGAAAAAAGTGTAATCACAGACAAAAATAGCATGAGAATACTGTTCCCCTGATTGATGAACAGACTCCCATGTAGATGAATTAGTCTTGAATTTGAATTTTATTTCAGTCTAATATAAAAATTTCAATGATCTGCTTCTATAAATCCCAATAAGTTTAAAAGTTTTCATCATGCAATTTGGAAAAAAAAGACAGGCTTTTTTTTTCTCAATAATAAGAAATCTAATAGGATCCTTTTACATTCTTTTTTTTTAATTTCAGAAATAAATCCTTTAAAAACATCGTAATAGTGCCCTTTCAGTTCACAGCATAGTTTAGATAATTTATCAAGTAAACTGAGTCATAGAAGAATTGTGTGGCTCACAGTTATACAAGAAGTCAGCAGCAGACTCAGAAGATAGTCTTACGGATTTCCTGGTGCCTAGCTCACAATGTAGTTCCAGCCTTTAGCTTTAGACAGTAATTAGAGTGATGGGGGGGGGGGGAAGAGAAATAATGTAAATCAAATTACAGTTTTGCCTGTGCATCATAAAAGATAGTCTATTTGCTATGTTTCTTCATATACTCTAAATGTGAATTCTTGTTCTCAAGATTACTGGTATACTTTGTTCCTCTGTTAAAAAAAAAAAAAAAAAAAAGCTTTATGCACCACCCCCAACCCCCAACCCCAAATGAGGCTTTCACCTGCTACTAATTTTCTTCCTGGTTACAAAGGCTTTTGTTTGTTTGAACAAAGAGAAATAGGAGCTATTAGTAGCTGTTTACATTATAAGAATGAGGGCACAGATGGGGGAGGGAAAGAAACCTACATTAATGAGCAAGGGAACGTTGATTATTGTGAAATTGCAACCACTTAAAAAAGATGGATGAATTTTGATTATCTTTGCATGCAATTCAGAGCTACTATTATTTCTTAGCAATTCCAAAAACCCTATGACATACCTGAAGCTGTTAGAGTTCTCACTCAAAGGAAAAAAGTCCCTGCCCTGCATCATAATATTTAGGTTAGATGTGGGTGCCATGTTAAGTCAGCTATTAAACACTCCAGAAATTCAAGAACAGGCCATCCAATAGTGCTACTATCTTGTTCTAAATCTCTTGATCTGAATTAAAAATACACTATCATGTTCTTCCATTTTCAGGACTCTGCCCTCATGGTAAATAAATCATGAGAAGGTATGTGTTTTTATAGTATGTAAATATAACAGGTATTCTATTATCAGCACCCAGCACAGACAATATTTGTCGAATAAACTAATAAATGAATGAATTGCACCTCTCCTAAACATGTTTCCAATAGGTTTCTGAAATCATTCTTTTCACCCCAGTGACTCCAAAGACTGCTTCAAGTATTGTGTGGAGATGACCTGGAGCTGAAAAGTTTGCAGTCCTTGTAGATTTTTTTTCCTTCATCCCCTTCCTTTCTTAAGAAGCCAAGGAATTAAGCAGGGAAGTCACAGTCTAGAACATTTTTGATTAAGGAAAATAAAGTAAACGGTATGAATAGAAAAAGATTAAATCATGTGACAGGCTTTCCACTGCTTCCCAAATCGGCTTCTACTTGCTGCCACCCACTAATTTGTCAATAGATTGCATCATGTGCCTGTTTCAAACCCAGAGGACAAGTTACACTAGTATGGCTATTTTTTTTTTTAATCTTTAGAGAATGAGAGGAAAATGAGGTTAATGTGTGTGTCTATATGTACATATGTATTAGACAAAACTCTGGCTTTTCATGTTATTGTTTTAAACTTAGCATATTATGATAGTGCTAAAGGAAGACATGATTTGTTAGCCAGGGGTTATTTATATGGTTCACTGAAACAGCAAGGGGAGGGGGGGAAGGAGGAAAGGCTTGTTAGACTAATTCAGCTCACGTGGGAATCGGTGTTTACCATCTAACAGCTCTCGTGGAAATACACAAAATTTTCAAAGTAGAAAAAAATAATAACGAACACTGAATTAAAGAAGCAGCTCTTTTCTGTACTCTTGAATAGAGGGGGGGAAATCTACATTTCAAAGGAATATTTTCTTACATATGGAAATACTTATTTTCTAGCTACTGAAGATCTGCCAGGGAGTATTAAGGAATATCATGTTTAGAGCTTCAGAAGCAAATTGCTTCTGCATACATTGGGTTGAGTTCCTGGGCTCTGTGGTGCTTTTTACGGATTTGTCACAACTTTGGTAGTTGGTTCAGGGCTAGGTTTTTGGTTTTTTTTTTTTTTTAATCATCTTCCAAACTCCAGAAGGCAGTATATCTATCTGTTCTGGGGCACTGATGTTTAATATTGAATATTTATTGTTTAATTATTGAGCGTCTACAATGAGCCAGGCACTGGCAGGATGCAGGGGAAAAAAAAAATAGATGTGGCTACAATCCATTTCCATCCTATTAAAGCCTCCAGGAAACAGGTTTGAGAGATTAGGTGTAAAATGACCAGGGTGAGAAGGCGCCTTTAAGAATGAGTTTCAGAAGCAGTGGATTAGTTTAAGACCTTCTACTACCCTGAACAGGGCAACACCTTAAACTGAAAGGGACAGAAAGTCACTTAAATCGCTAGGCGCATGGAATCACCAAAAGAGAAAGAAGGTTCCCATGACGTTCAGCTGCAATACAAGGACTTAGTGTTTCCCTCTCTTTTTTTTCTTTTTTGAAAAAGAACACCACACATACATATACATATATATGCATTTATATATATATATATATATATATATATAACCCTTAAAACTGCCAAAAATATTCTACTTTGAGTAACAAGTTCTGTGAAGGCTGAAGCCATTTTCTAAACTTTTGCCAGCAGGAGCTCAAGAATAAGTTGAGATGAGAGGTAATCACAAGGTAACCCCTCCTTGCGTTTTATTGCTAAATAACTCCTTACCACCGGGTTTGGGGAGGTGTCTGCCCACGCCAGGCTAAACGTACTTGCGTTTAATTAAAGGCGAATAAAGGAAAAGAAAGCTGCTACTGGTTTTGCCAAATGCCTTCCAGGAAATCTTAGCAAGATAAGGAAATATAAGGGCGGTGGGCCGAGACCAGCCAGCAAGCGGCGCTCCTGCTCCCGCAGCAAAGAGGAAGCAACTACTTGCGATTCTGTTTCGGTTGTAGTTGTTAGGATGGAAAAGGAGGAGGGGGGGTGAAGAGAGGGAGGAGGGGCGGGGGAGGGGGGAGGGGCTGCGGCTTGGAAGAGGGAGAAGTCTGAGTTATGGGGATTGATGGGGAGAAGATGGTGCAAATGCTTTGGGGAAAATGGGCCTCAAAGACTAAAACAACATATAAAGGGTTGACAGTTGAAAGCCCAAAGTTCTCCTTTGTCAGGTCTTTTCAAAGACTACTACTTCTGGTGTGTACAGAAGGATATTTTCAGTGAATAACTTTGCCCAAATTCACATTTCCCTATCGACTAATATTTTCACAAGCACAAACAGGATAGGAAACGGGTGGTAGGCAAGAGTCAAACGTAAGAACTTGGTGAATTTCACACCAGGCAAGTCCATTCAAAAGCATATTTAGTCTTTTTTTTTTTTTTTTTTTTTTTGAGAGAGAGAGAGAGAGAAGACAAACCAGAAAGTCCTGATGGAAAAGCATCTTACAATTCTAGCAGAAATCCCAATTCCTTTGTTCAGGCTTCCTCTCCACTCCCCCAAATGCATAGCCACTTGTAAGTTGGTGACCTCATTCGAACTGCTCTAAAGTGAGGAGGTGAAACTGTAGCCAGAGGCAGACAAGAAAACAGACACTTCCTTCTGCACAGTGGAATTTGCGTGCACACACAAAGAAAATATGGAGGCTCTGTGTGTTGTTTCGTTTTATTTTGTTTTATTTCATTATTTTTTTCTGAGAAATACCATCAAAAAAATTTTTTTTTGTTAAGCATAAGATACTATATCATACTCAAAGGATTTTTTTTAAAAAGAAAGATTTGGAAACAATCTGCCACATTTATATCATCTGAGTATTCTCTCCCAACAGCACCATGTAAAACCAAAACCCCTCAGAGTCACACAGAAAATACAAAGTAGCCTTACAAATAAATCTCTGCCTTTTCTGCCACTCTGCTAGTCTCTTAACTGAACTGCTTTTATTTTATAAAGCTGATATCAATAATGAAGCAAAAGTTTGGCCAAAGAGAAGTGAACAGACCTGCTGATTTTAGATAAGAATAACTGATTAATCTAAAGAAAGTGCTAAGCTAACTCAAAAGGATATTGAGCAACACTAAACATCAGGCCAGAGAAGACAGAGTGAAAACAGAAAAAGCCTGTGATTCCATTCTGCTCTGAAGTAGAAATTTCATGAATTGAAAATAACTTCTTGGGAAGTCAATTAAAGACACAAACCCAAATTGGCATAACCATAATCTTGGGGATATTGTTGTTCTTATCTGAGTGGAATTACGGAGAGCAGATTGCTCTTGGCAGCTGAGATATACAGTAACCCCTTCCCCCACCCCCCAGGATATCACTGGTTAGGAGGCCCAGCAATTCAAAGTGGAAGGGAACTTTACAGGTCACCCACCATCTAGTGTAGCCCACTCATTTCACAGATGAAGAAAGTGTTTATTGATTAAGTTCATAATTTTAAAAAGAAACAGAAACAGATCTAAGGAATTGTTGTCTAAAAGAACAAGACTTAGAATACTTCTAGCCTATCTTGATCAGAAATTCAACTCTTTCTTGTATTTTTCTCTCAGTATCCCTAGTGGACCAGAGATTTCTTCCTTTCCCCTTTCTCACCATCGTTGGGAAAGATCTGAATGCAGCAATTATGGGTTATTTGATGCATATTTTTTAGATAAAAGTTTTATTTTTAGATGGCAGCACAAAGCTGTAAGTGTTACTAATGAACAGGGACTTTTGAGAGAAGTTGAGATCTTGGGAAAGGAAACAAACATTTATTATTTAGATTGAGAGAAGTATTTGGGCTGACTAGATTTTCCCAGGGGCCTAAGTCATACCCTGGCACTATTTATTGCAACTTAGTCCTTAATTTTTTTTTTTTTTTTAGGCCACTGGGATAGCAGGTTCACTAAGATAATAATATATAACTAAGCAGAAGATCATCCCAGAGTCCTTCAGGAGATGTTCTAAGCAGAAATACCATTGTACTGTAAACACCGCCCTCCTTTAATTGGAGTTTCTCAGAAAAAAAATAGGCTTTACCTGGAAAAAGTGATCTTCAAAAGTATAGTTTCATTTTATCCTTCTAGGTAAAAAGGAATTTTAGTTTGTCATAAGATCAGAGTTTTAGAACTGGAAGGAAACTTAGAGATCATTAACCACCTTGTTTTAAATTTGTACAAGATGCTTTGCCCAGAGGTTGTGGCTGCCCAAGGTTAGCTAGGTAGAAAATTATCAGGAGTTCAATCCATGGCCTCTGGCTCCATATGTAGCCCCCTTTTCCTTGTACTATCTCTTTGTATTTAACAGCTGCATGTGTTTACACAGTTATATCTGTATACATGATAAAAGAGCTGGCCCTCAGCCTATCAGTTGAAGCCCTGGGTTCAAATACTGATTCTGACATATAAAGGCTCTATGACCCTGAAGCAAATTATTTAACCTTGTTCTGGAAACTCTCTAATATAGTAAATTGTAGATCTGCTTTCCTTACTGGGAATTCCCCATACCAGTGAAAGCACAGTCCACATCCAAAAACAAACAAAATATATATTCACTATTGGTAGTAAGTAGCCCTCCTTTCCAATCCTCTGTGTTCATCTTAGAGATTCAGATTAAATTCCAGCTGCTCCACAAACCTTTCCCTAATCACTGTCAATGGAAACTATTTCTTTTTTAATGAATCTTATAGTATTTCATATTCTTATGCACTTAGATTCTAATGTGTATTATAATTACATGATGGGATGCTTTAGCTTTTCCTGTTTGCTGATGATGCATTGATTTCATTAAAATACTAAGAATTCACAATTAGATCCATGGCTTATTCAAAAGAGACCAGCCCAACAAACCAAACAGGAAAATCAAATGACTAAGACATAACTATTATCCAGAATATGGCATGTAGTTGGCCAGACAGGCAGTGTCTTAAAAGTACCTATACCTTGGATACTTGTAGATGTGCAATAGATTTGGGCTAACTGGATTAGATGAAAACCAGTTGAATTGCATTTGGGTGATATTTTCAAAGATCCCAATCTGTTCTTCATATAAAAATGTTTTTATCAGTCTTCTTCTAATGATAGTGTCTATAAATTACAATCCCTGAAAAATCAAAATTGTAGATTATCCAAAAGGCTGTTGCTTTTGTTAGAAACACCAAGGACACAAATAGGGGAAGTATATTACCAGTGATGAAGTTGTCATAAGTGGCATAAGATATATTTTCAAGGAAATGTATAATAACAAAAGGAGGTGGGTCTGTCCTATTATGAGAATGAGTAGGAGCAAATGATTCAATCAATGGGCTTTATTGGTATATGTGGTATGTTAAAATATATAGGAAGAGTACTTAATCTTTTTGTGTGTCACTGACCTCATTGGCAGACTCAGTGAAGCTTATTCACTCCTCAGAATCATGTTTAAATATACATATATAATACACAAAATTACAAAAGATAAATATTTCTTTTCCCATCCAAGTTCAAGGAACTTGAACTTTAAATTTATCAAATTTAAAATTTGATAAAGTTTATCAAATAGAACAGAATGGATCCTTGGTTAAAGACCTAGAAGAAGGCATGGAGTGTATTGAATGTTAAATCACTTATTGAGCACTTATTATGAGCCAAACATGGTTACAAATAGAAAAACAAGACAGTCCCTGCCCTCAAGGAGCTAATACACTAATTACATGAGATACTTAAAAGGGGTATGGAAGGGTTCAGAAATCATGCAAATGAAACTTCTGGGTAGAAAGCAAGGTTTCAGCATCTTTGGCTAACATTAGTAGGTCAGATAAGAGTACCAGGGATCTAGAGGGTATAGAGACTAGATAAATGATAGGCTAGGGGGCTTCTATTTCATCATAAGGAATAGAATTGATGACTCCCATTGTAGCTAAGCCCTATGAGTAATCAAGCACCTAGATGTGTTCTGGGTACCAGATGAAAAGGGTGCCACAGATAGCAGTATGTCTTCCTATCTCTTGGCTGAACTGGATTGGGCAACTCCTCTGTGCAATTAATAGAGAGGGTACCATATCAGTGAGGTCAAAGATCTATTAAAGTACATGATCCCAAATTAAGAGTTTATAGAAAATCAAGTAGAGAATTATATGGGACAAGAGTATATGAAACATTTTAAATCTGTACCAGATGAGTTCATGGAGCAATGGAAACATTAAAAATATAAGCATTTTATAGCTTTTATTAGAAATAAGATCATCATGAGGGCAGAGGCTACATTTCATTTATATAAAGCTCTCCTAGTATCTAGCATGATACATATGCTACATATATAGTAAGGATTTAATCTCTATAGATTATATGAACATCAAATAAATTAACTTATATTCATGTTGAAAGCAGATGTTTAATAAATGCTATTTAAATTTAATTTAGTTAGACAACAAGCATTGATTATTAAGCAGTTACTATGTGCCAGATATGATGCCAAGCACTGGGGATACAAAGACAGACAAAAACACAGCCTCCTGCTTTGAAGGAGCTCACATTCTAATGCAGGAAAAGAAATGCAAATAAACTTAACTAAAACTGTAACTATAGGTATACACATACACACAAGAGAAAGTCAATGGGTTTAATGAGTGAAGTGGGGCTCATTGTCTTCCAAGATAACCTATTTAACTTTTGCATAGCTTTTATTTTGGGAAATTTTCAAGATCTCTGAGTCCAGGTTATCATTTTGCTTCTGTATTGTCAGAACTTACCGCAGAGCTTTGCACATTTGAGATAGAAGTCTGAATTTGACCTGTGATTTTATTTGTATAGGAAACCTTTGAAGTCCTGGAGCACTGAGAAGTTAAATGCCTTGTCCATGGTCAAGGAGCCAGAATGTGTCAGGAGGACTTGAACCGAGGTCTTCTTGTTTGCCATACCTTTTATCAACTACATGATGCTCTTTCTCAGATTTGTACACAGCAGCTTAATAACTTCTGGGTCAATTGGATTGGCTAAAATCTAAAAAGTCACTTTGTAACTGCTTCTCATTGTTGCTACTCTGCCATTTGGGACTAAACAGAATAATCCCTCTTCTTCAAGTATTTGAAGACAGCTATAATGTGCCTCTAAGTCTTGTCTTTTCCTCTCTAAGCAAAACAATCTTAGTTCCTTCAAATGACCCTGATATGGCATGATTTTGAGGTCATTTGCCACCTTGGTTACCTTCCAGTTTATCAATGTTCTCCAATAAATGGGTGACCAGGCCTGAAGATACGACGCTTAAAGTGGCATGTCAGAGAAATGTCTAGCTAGATTCTCACATACTTGGAAACTGCTCTCTGTAAGATCACATCAGCTTTCCTAGTTGCTATTCATATTATAGAGTCACTTATACTATTGATTCTTATTCAGTACATTAGAATTCTGAAATATGTTTCATATTAACATATTATTCATATTAATGACATATGTCATTTAACCAAATATAACATTAACAGTTATATAATGCTTACTATGAGCCAGGAACTGTTAAGTTCTTTACAAATATTATATCATTGAATCCTCATTTCAATCCTGAAAATTAGGTGCTATTTTTATCCCCATTTTTCAGTTGAGGAAATTGAGGCAAACAGAAAGTAAGTGACTTATTCAAGATGATTTAGCCCCATCTTATATTTGGGAAATTGTTTTGTAAACCCAAGAGTAAGATTTTACATTTATTACCACTAAATTTGATACAACATTCTAGACTGAGATCTTTTTATACTGGAACCTACTGTGCCAGCTGACTCTTCTTGTCTTTACTAGAATTAGACTGCTTTTCTTTAAGCCCAATAGTTCTGTGAGCTTCCCATTACCTCCTCTCAGACCCCTCTAACGTTATTCACTTATTGAAATATTCCTTGGTTACCTGTCACTTAGAAAGTTGTCGCTTATTTTTTCCTACTTTTGAGAGAAACTATGAATCCTAGATTCAGTTTGGAATTTTGGCAAATACTACTTATAGCCTTGCTAAGTTTAATTTTACTATAGCTATTTTCAAAGCAGCTTTCAGATTTATAAAGGGACAGAGTAATATACTGGGGAAAATCCTGACTTTGAAGGGAAAGAATCTACATTTAAATTATGGATTTACTATTTACTGTGTGACTTTGGACAAGTCATCTTGTCTTGCTATTTTTCAGTTTGTCTATAAAATGAGGAAATTGCCCAAAATGATTTCTGAGGTCTTTTGCATATTTTTATCTGTCATTCTCAGAGCCTATTGTTTTCTTTTCCTTCAAATAGTCAACCTCTGGCCTTATTCTTATGTTCTTACAATAGATCTTTACCCAATTTTGCAGGTCTGTCTGGATTCCTAGTCCTTGTTTCCCCTGATCTAGCTGGTTTCAATGACAACCAAGCATAAGTTATGACTAATCACCTCTCAATAGCTTCTTAAAGAGCTTGGATGTCATGGAGAGACACCTTAGAAACCAACAATTAAGCTGCTAAACCTCTAAGGATTGGTAGAGTAAAATGAGTTTTGGCATAGAACTGCCCACTTGGAAAATGGCAGTGAGTGAAGGTTCGTGCTGTAGATAGATGCCAGTCCTGGAACCAGGAAGATCAGAATTCAGATCCAGCCTCAAACACTTCCTTGCTAAATCATCGTGAATAAGTCACTTAATTTCTGTTTGCCTCAATTTCCTCAACTGAAAAATGGGGATAAAAATAGTACCTAATTTTCAGGATTGAAATGAGGATTCAATGATATAATATTTGTAAAGAACTTGACAGCTCCTGGCTCATAGTAAGCATTATATAACTGTTAGCTATTGTTTTATTATTACTTAGATCAAAGTAAAATAAAAAGAATACTACATACACAAATACCAGTTGTTTATTCCTTGATCATCTCTCAATAAGAAATAAATGTGGCACTCAACTAATGTATCTGAAAAACCAGATGAATTTCTTCCATTTCTGAGTAGATTAAAGAACAGTTAACTAAACAACTTAATTAAATCCCATACATCTGTGAAAACAACAATAATCTCAGTGGTTTGGGGCAATGAGCAAAGGACCTGGATTCAAATTATGGACCTGATACTCATTGACGATGTGATTTCTTTACTAACTGTGTGATTAGAATTACCCTTACATCTCTGGACTCCATTTTCTTCAACTATAAGATGAGAGGCTTTGACTAAATAATTGCTTACGGCCCCTTTCAGCTCTAAATTCCAGACTTTCTAATTTGTTTTTTATAATATTGTTATTGTTATTGTAATAATATGAATTTAATTCCAGATAATTTTTCCCTCTTAAAATAGAATAAAATAAGGGATCATGAGTTCTATGCCATACCCAAAAGAAATCCCTCTACTGTATAATATCATTATGGATAATTCAGCTTTTTAGAATTCTTTTATGAAGCAGCTAGAAAAAAAATAAAATTGACACTTAAAGATCTAAAATTACTTTTCCAGGGTAATATAATTAATGGCACAACCTGAACTTGAATTCAGATTTCTTAATTTCCTCAAATTAGGAATCTTTTTCTTTAATCACACCAGATTAGAATTTCTAATTGAGAATTATTACAATTTTCAAATGGAATTTTTTAACCTGAAAAAGTGGAGTATGCCACAACTCTCATATATATATGTAGGCTATTTCTTAGAAAAGACTTTATCCAAACTAAAATATTATTCGAGTTTTCATTTGTCTGCCCATTTCAACTCAAAGACTTAAGCCTTCAAATTTTGAGAAATTAAAGAGGATGGGATAGAGGAGGAAAAAAAGACTGTAGTATCAAATATCAGACAGTAATAGCTCAATGAAGTTCTCCTTTCTCTTTATGGAATAACCCTACTAGTCCAACAGACTAAATGAAAAAAAAAATGCTATCATTGGCAAGACATGTACCTTCCCAGCTTCTAGGCCTAGAGTGAGAGTGGACACACACACACACACACACACACACACACACTCTCTTTCTCTCTCTCATCTTTATTCTTTTCTTTCTCCTATTTTATGAGAAAACAATTTTTAAAGGTTAACTCATTATGTTTTCTCAGCATTTTAACTTAAGTAGGAATTCTTTACCCTCCCATATTAGTCATGTTGTGAAAGAAGAAACAGGACAAAAAAAAAGAACTATGAAAAAAAATAAAGGAAGTGAAAATAGTATGCTTTGATCTACATTCAGATTCCATCAGTTCTTTCTCTGCATATGGATAACATTTTCCATCATGAGTCCTTCGGAATTGTCTTGGATATTTGTATTGCTGAAAAGAACTAAATCATCCATAGTTGATCATTGCACAATATTACTGATCAATGCCCAATGTTCTCTTGGTTCTGCTCTTTCTACTTTACATCAGTTCATATAAGCCTTTCCAGGTTTTTCTGACATCTTCTGTCTCATCATTTCCTATAGCACAATGCTATTCCATTACATTCATATACCATAACTTGTTTAGCCATTTCCCAATTGATTGACATCCCTTCAATTTCAAAATCTTTGTCATCATAAAAAGAGCTGCTACATAACTTTTCCCTGATTTTTTGGTGATCTCTTTGAAATACAGATGTAATAGATATATAGCTAGATCAAAGGATATATATAGTTTGATTGCCCTTTAGGCATAATTGCAAATTGCTCTCCAGAATGGTTGGATCAGTTCCTAATTCCACCAGCAGTGCATTAGTATCCCAATTTTCCCATATCCTCTCTAACATTTATCATTTTTCTTTTCTGTCATATTAGTCACATTTCTATTCTGTCATATTCTGTCATATTAGATGTAAGATGGTACCTCATAGGTGTTTTAATTTGAATTTCTCTAATTGAGAGTGATTTAGAACATTTCTTCATGAGTATAGATAGTTTTGATTTCTTCCTCTGAAAACTGCTGCTTTGACCATTTATCAATTGGGGAATGGCTTGTATTCTTATAAATTTGACTCGGTTCTGTATATAGTTGAGAAATGAGGCCTTTATCAGAGACACTGGTTGTAAAGATTGTTTCCCAACTTTTTGCTTTCCTTTTAATCTTTATTGCTTTGTGTTTGTTTTTGTTTGTTTTATTTTATCACTGCCTCTTTTCTCTGATCCATTTCTCCTTTTTTATATTTTCCTGTCATGAAATTAATAGGAGGTAATAGGGAATGACACACAGAGTTAGCAATCATTAATAGAAATTAGAATATTTGAATAAATGGTTTTTCCTCTTTTTCTATATTTGCTGTAATGTCCCAAACTTTTTGATGGCTACTATGACTAGAAATTCTATTTGTATAATAGCATTACTTTAGGAATTTTAATACAATTTCTTAATAATTTCCTCCCCTATGTATGCATATAGTGCCTTTTTTTTATAAGCTGCAAATAGCAAGATTGAACATGAGGAGAAAAAGGGACATACCATAGGATAACTGAATTTCTGAGTTGGTAGACTTTTCAGAGATCATGTATTTTGATATCCTCATTTCACAGATAGTAAATTTTGGTACAGGTTGTTCAAAGACTTTATCCACATTGATAGTGAGTAGCAAAATAAGGATTTGAACTCATGCCTTCCAACTAAATCCAGGCAGAAAGCTCCATGTTTCCCTTAGCTAGCTAGATACTTCCCTGATTTATCATATTGCTTCTCTTATTTCTCATCCTCAAGCCTAACATTCCCTCCTTCCTTCTACCTGGATCTGTTTCTTCTATGCTCTGTTCTCTTGTTTTTGTCACATTCCTAGATTACCCTCCCTTTTTTTTAAGATCCAATGAAATTAATTTTTCCTGTATCCCTTCTCCTCTAGATTGGTCTTTTTGTGGCTTTCACAGAGAAAACTAACTCATTAAGCAAGATAAATCCATGTTAATTCAGTAATGAGGAGGGCTAGGAGGCTTTACTTTTTTCCTAAATAGTTTATGTACATTTTCATGATTACCTGGGAAGAATACTTTCATCTATGTTTCTGACTCCCAAAGTGACCTCCAAAGGATAGGACTGTTAAGCCAGGGAGAAGAGAAGGATAATGGGAATGACTGATAGTGCCATGATTAGGGCAGGAAGAGGCATGTAGGGATACCCTCAAACCAGCTCTTTCAAACAACAAGCACTTTTTAAGCCCTTGCTATGCGTCTAATATAAACCTAAGGACTGGGAGATATAAAGACAAAAGCTAAAGACAAATGTGACAAAGCTCTTGCCTTTCAAGCGCTAACATTTCTAACCTCTATATCACTTGGGGAACATGAAGGGTAATGGGTCCTTTGGTCATCTGAATGTTAATGTTATCCTCAACTCCAATTCAGATATTAACAAAATGATGAGAAATTCTGTGCCTAATACTATTTTCTTCCTTTTAGATTTCAGGATAAAAATAATATTTTGTTCCCCACCCTTGCCTGGGAAAATTACCATGGCTATAGACTGGCCAGAATGCAAGAACACCAGCTGCCATCTTATGCAATTTAGCATTGCCATATTAAACAACACAAATGGGATTGCATTTCCATTTCTTATATTCAAGGTTACAGCCATGTTTGTATTCAACACTGAGTCCTTTTGATTAAAAAAAATTACAACGTTGCAGTAATAATAATAATAATAATGATTCCATGGGAATCCTACCAAAAAAAGGGCATACACAGTGAGAACACTTTTCTTGCATAATTTACTCTTTCCTCTGACTCACAGCATTTTTCCCATGTGCGTAAGTGAAACGAAACACCTCTCATTACACACCCTGGGAGTATATAACTCCTAAAGAGAGTTGCCTGTGTGTTTACACATTAAACATGTGTATTCATTAAAAACAATGTTTGAAGCCAGAAATAACTTATGCATTGACAATTTACAAGGGGAGATTTGAACACCTATTTTTTTTTTTAGTTATTCACAAAAATGTCTTGTGGTTGCCATAGAAACTGGCATATCTAACGACAGAACACTTTTCAGAGAAACTCACCAAGCCAGTTCTGGATTATTTTGTAATTTAAAGATTTAGGAAGTAGAAAAATTTGGGAGCTAGAGGTCAATGAACCCCAGTAGATATTCCCTTTTAACAGAAGTGAGAGTTGAATGCTATAGGATGCAAATGTGGAGTCAAACATATCTTTGGCCAAGAAGAGGTATCCTAAATTTGAAACTGCTCTATGAATCTGATCTCTTTATTGCTACCATTTACAGAGGGCTAACAAAACACATTATGAGTAGATAAAAAATAAAGGTAGGTACCCTGAACTGAATCTGAATTTGGCCTCTCTTCATTAATTCAAATAAATGTGTTTTTTAAAAATCTGTTTAAAACACTATTACTAATCCTCACTTTAAAAAACAATAAAAAAAAACACTAGGATTTTCTTTACAAAGTAATGTGTGGAAGGTAAGTTGGAATTGACAAAAATGTAAAAACTGGAACTTTTTTCATTGTATCTTAGAATCAGGGCAGTCTGTTCTCTGAAAACAAAACACAAAATGCCAGGCAAGTTAAGACTTGAAGAAATTAAGTACAAGGGGCATATACACAACCTTACCAAGGATTTGAAAGAGATAAGAGAAGAGCAGTTTGAAAAAACATGAGACTCAGGGAATTTAAAGAGCTCTGTAATTTTGGAGGCCAAAGGATCAGCATCCACAAATTGTGACGTGACTTAGCTTTAACCCTGAGCTTCATTTAGAGCTACTATCCTTCTCACTCACTTCTTGGAGTGAAATTAATAATAATTACAATCATTATCATTACCATAATATTATTTTGTTCATAGTTAATGTGATATCTTGATACTTCTCTATCCACTCTGATACTTTTAACTATATTCTTAATTTTGTTTAATTAACTGGGGGCCATTTGTATTCTCATGAATTGCCCATAGAAGAAGAGAATCAGTAACAAACAAAAAATTCAGTTGTAGAGGCAGCCAACAAGCATTCCTGTGGTCTGCATGAAACATTAATATTCTATTCTTTCTTCTCACCCTCTCTCTCCCAAAAAAGGAAGCCTCCTCCAGAATGTGGAGGTAGGTAATTAGGTGAAATGTTTAAACCTGTGAGTACACCTAGGAATGTATTGAATTGATTTCCTTATGATAGAAATCTTTTCATTTGAGCTTTTTTTATTTTTTCAGATGAGAGCTTCAAAACCAGGTAGAAAGCAAAGCCAAATCAGCTTCTCTTATTAAATAAAACTTTATGCTGGTCATGATCATATTTTGAATCCCATCAGCGTAGTCACTTTTCGGGGGTGCAGTTCATATATTAGTACTTGAAAATGGTGTGAGTGACAAGAATTGCTATCTCTGTGCATGAGACTGTAGCTCAAAAGATCAATGTGTAGTCAAATCTTTTCTACATCATACAGGTATAAGGAATGTTTCTCAGATGTTGTCTAAAAGTTATATTTGTAGGATTTATCCCTGATCTGTGATCTTGTCTTGTAGAGTCTCTTATATTGAAAGTATCACCAGCCTTGGTGGTTCTTTAAAGTTCTATCTTTACACTGACTATTCCACAGGATTATAATTTAGAGCTGGGCAGGATCCTAGAGGTTATCAAACCTTTGTTTTATAGATTAGAAGACTGAGGTCGAGAGAGGTATAAATGACTTACATGGGGTCCTCCAACTACTAAGTATATGAAGATTTGAACCCAAATCTTCCTTGTTGTTCAGTCATTTCAGTTGTGACCATCTCTTCATGATCCCATTTGGGGTTTGCTTAGAAAAGATATTGGAGTAGTCGTCATTTCCTTTTCCAGCTCATTTGATGGATGGGAAAGCTGAGGTAAACAGGATTATGTGACTTACTCAGGGTCACATAGCTAGTGTCTGAGGCCAGATCTGAACTCAGGATGATGAGTTTTTCTGATTTCAGGTCCAGCATTCTCTCCACTTCACCACCTAGCTGTCCTCCTGATCTTTGGTATTTCCAAGTACAATGCTCTTTCCACTACACCACATTGTTTCTCCATTTAGATGCTTGATTCCACCTCAAATTCAATTTATATTATTCTAACTGATCCCCTTCTCCTCAAAAACAGCTCTTTCTATAGAGTTCTTTATTGCCCTTAAAGTTTTATTCTCCATTTCATAGAGATTGAAACTTTAGAACTGCCTTTGTTTCTTTCCTAATAGGGAAAACTGAGTATGACAAATTTCCAAATAGAAATCATTGAAAAGGAAGACAGAAGTAATCTGGGATCCACGTCCATAGGCAGTTCTAATCATTTGATCAGGAAGTTGAAGAAGTTAATCAGCAACCAAAGTTCAGGATTTTGAGGGAATTAACTATGATGAGAGAAGTATTCCATAGAGTCGGTGTTCCAGGCCTACCAGGAGCTGTGCACTCTCACAGTTTTCCTATCACATGTGGACCTTGAACCACTTCTAGTCTTTCCATCTGTTAGGGCTGTGTCTGAGAGCCTCATATATTTTCTCTCTTGCCCTGCAGTTTCCCATCAGTACCCCTTAGTGATTGACTTTACTTTGAAATGACATTGATATATATTTCTTTCCATTTATGCTGTCCCTAACCTATACCCAGCCCTTTATCACCTGCAATACCAAATTTAACTCTAGCTCCACTTTCCTCCTGCCAATATTTTTGTATACATACAATCACCAGAGTAAAAATAAAACACCACTCTCAGCACTTTTTTCTTCTGCTGCAAAATCTTCCATAAGTCTGTATTTCCTAGAGAATAAAAGTCTGGACTCCTTGATTACCTTACAGAATCATGAATTTAGAACTGGAAAGAACATCATCTTGTCCAGCTCCAGATGAAAAAATTAAGCCCAAAAGATTTCATGGAAGTAGTACTCAGAAGAGCTGATATTCAAACTCAGGTTCTCTGACTCCAGATCTTGCATTCCTTCCATTTAGTTCATGTACCATGTACCACAATTTATTTCTATTTCCTAAGGATTGGGAAAACACTTTATTTCTAAATTTTTGCTATTATATATAGTGCTGCTATGAATATATGTATATGTAATATGTGTCTATATATTTGTATATGTTTGTATATTTAAAATGTGTATAAAGACAAATATAGATGATAGAGATATAAATATAGGATGGTGTTCTGGGCACTACTTTGTACATGTAGGTTATGTGTGTCTTTGTGAGCATGTAGCTCACAAAGAAGCAAGGATAAATAGCTCTAGATTCTTCCCTCCCCACCTGTCTCCAAGGGAAATTTTGTTTCTTGCCAAGAGGGGAAGAAGTGGGGAGTAATAGGTTAGAATTACAATGATTCCTTCTACATTGTGACTTTCCCCATTGAGGTTTCAATATATCTCGAGTTGGCATTAAGAAAGTAAATGGGAATTTTTGTGGAGTTTTACAGAAGCTACAGATGACATGAGGAGGCTAGCAGAGGACATGGTGTCTATAACCAAACACTTCTCAAATTGTACAATAAAGTACGGTAAATATCCTATAAAAGAAAAAACTCAGATTTTTTCTCTGATATGGAGGTAAAAAAAAATTCGATGTGGATTTTTCAAATCTCAGGGGCTCTGTGTCTCTAACCCCTGCAATGTAGAAAAGATAATTGTATATCTATCTGTTCCTTTAAATGCAATTAGTCTAGGGGAAGTAATTTTTAGGTTCAAGCTGCCCTCCCAATTGCTTTCCTTGAATAGGGAAAGAGCTATATCTCTATGACTTGATTCCATTTCCACCAAATACCAGTTCTACAATGAACACATCTGGTAAATAACAAAAAATAAAATTTTTGTCCAACAGCAAAAAAGAAATCATAGAAAATATACATATGAGAATATACCAGATAATACACAATGGGAAATGAATTCTCATATTGGGAATAAGATTACCTCATCTCAACCAAGAGAGAGAGGAGCAGCTCTCACTCAAAGGCAAATTCCCAGAAGTCTCTAGTTTACTAAACTGGAAATAGGAATGTGATTGAAGTACTGGTTCCTCTACTTAGTGTTTTTTCCCCAAAGTTTTGAGTGTGTGTTTGTATATGTATATATACATATATGTATACTTGATTTACTTGATTACTATAAAAGTTAAGAACATTTGACTTAGTAACCTCACTTTGCTATCTATCACAAAGTGCTATCACTTTGCTCTAAATAATTTAGTGCCAGGAGAAATAGATACATATATAATAGGCACATATTGTCACATTTATATGTTTATTGTCTATTATACATACACTGATAAGTTCATTTCCTATAGAAATATAAATTATTTTCAGATTTCCACTATTGCAAATTCTAATATAGTGAATATGCATACACAAAAACAATTCAGATAAGTCCTTCTTACCTATCACTAAGATCTTTAGGGTGCTGACCTCAAAGTGGAATTTCTGGGCCAAAAAATATGTTTTTGTAACCTTTATAGTAATCAAATAATAAGATTTCTTAATTCAGATATGGATATTCCTTCTAACAATGCAGACAGGAAACCACCTGTTATATTCTTCCATAAATTCATCATAAAGTATCCACTCATCCTCAATTTTCTAGTCTAATTTTATATTATTTTCAAAAGTAGTCCAGTTTTTCCAGCAGTATCTATGCGTCTTTCTTTAATAATTCAGAATTCATCAAGAGAAGAGGAGGCATATGCACATTTTAGGCATAGAGCAGATCTTGAGCAAAGGTACAAAGATGTGAGTCTCTCACATTCTCAGGGGGTACAGAAAGAGTTTACCATTTGGATCTACTTTGACTAGACTTAAAGAAGAAAATATGGAAGAGAGAATAATGATATGAGTGGGAAAATATGCTACCTTCAGATTGTAAAAAACTAGGGATTTAAACTTAACCAGCAGGCAATTGGGAGCAATTGGATATTTTTGAGTATCTATTGCAAAATCAGCTCCTCTCATCATCCTCTCATCAGTTCCTCCCTTTGGCAAGAAGCACCCAGGAATTCTCTAGTTCAGGGAGCATAGTATCAGACTCCCTTTCTTGCTCACATCTCTCTCCCAAATCCCTTATTCTTTATTGTCTAGACTACTTGACTAAATTAGTAGTCCCAAATGCCTATTTTATCTCACTTTTGAACCACAGCCTTTATAATTTGCAGACTGGGACATCTTCTAATCTAATCTAATAAGCATTTATTAAGTGCCTACTAAGTGCAAAATGCTATACTGGGCACTGGGTATACAAAGACAAAATGAAAAATAGTTGCTGCCCTTAAGGAACTTACTGGGGAAATGAAGCACATAACTAACAGGTACATACATCCTAATTTGGGGGACACTATCCCGTAGGAAGATAAGGAAAGGTCTCCTTTAGCAGTACTATATGATCTGAGCCTTCTTGAAAGCTAGAGATTTTAAGAGGCAGAAATGAAGGAGTATATTTCAGGCTGAATTCAGAGAACAGGGAAAAGGCTGATTTGACTGCAATGCAGAGTGTGAAAATAGGGTGGAGCAGAAGGGACTTTGTTCAGGTGCTGCCACTTCTGAAGGTCACACAGATGATTAAGCTAGGAAGGAAAGACAAGCAGACAATGAAGGGTATCATCCTTCTATTTCGCAAACCACTTGATCAACATGGGGCTTGTCCCTCATTTCTTCTGCTCTGAATGCTTGTTGACTTGAATTAAATACTCCAAGACCCTGTCTTTTACATCTTGTTCTAATAGCATGTTAATAAAACACTGTACACAAAAGTCACCAGAGAGCTTTTTAGAGGCAAAACCTCAGCAAACAATTTATAATAGTCATTTTTATACAAATCTAAAACTCCATTCAACTTTTTCCGTTGGACTAGGGCTAGGAAGGTATGAGAACAAAAGCATCTGAAAGCCCTTTGCATTCACTCTTAGCAAACCTTAGGTAAGGCACAGACTAATGGCAAAAACAATTCCTTTTAACCCTTAAGGTCCAAAGTGAGCAGAGGAGAATCTTTCAATATGTAGCTTCAAAAGCTTCTGCATCAGGATCTGCCTAAGACACTCAGCAAGAAGGATGTTACCATTGCAAACTAGAAGGAAAGAGGGTCAAAGGAGCCCTAAGTAATATATCTAGCAGCATTTACCCCCACACCCTACAGTGGGTTTCCAAGAAACATTTCAAAGTACTTTCTGAGTCTGCATTACCTAAAGTTTTGGAATCCCCCCAGTGTCTTTAGATTTAACAATCATCCATCCAAACAGTATAATTAATTGAAATCAAAGATGTTTAATGAAATGGCATAATAACAAAAGTGGCAGCTAAAGCACCCCCCCCCCAATTATATGCATCAATGGAATAAGCAGATACATATAGAGAATGTACCAAGAGGAGCATGTTATACAAGGGGGTGTATTTACACACATATATGCATGCATACAGACATATATATGTATATATACATATGTTGCCCAGGCACAAGCAGGGAGGGGTAATTTATGCCTCTGATGCTACAAAGATTGCTAAAATCTTGTAGTGATGTCATCATATTGTTCCCTCTAGACTTGTTCCCTGCTGGTTTCAGGCTCCTCTGGGTACCACCAGGTTAGATACTGTCTGGCTTCATGTTCCTGAGCCAGATTCATAGCCTCTTCTGGACACTCCTTCCCTAGAAACAGTCTCCACTACATGCTAATTTGCTGGAAATACAGTCACTACCAAGATGCTTTGCTGCTGGATGCTTTGCTGCTTCCAGCACCTGGCTCAGCGGAAATCATTTTTTTTCAAGGGATGAGTGGATGCTACCACAATGATATTTCAGTTTAAAGGCAGTAGCAGAATCTTTGTGTGGAAATTTAAAAGCAACAACTTTTTTTCTCAGGAGATTCTTTAATATCCAAAATAAAATGAATTCTGTCCTTCCCCTGCCTTTTCAATATCTGTTTCAAATTTTTCTGTTTCAAACAATGGTGCTGTTATCCTTCCATTTACTCAGGCTCACTACCTTGGAATCCTGGATTCTTAGATCCCCTTAACCCCAGAAATCCAATAATCACTAGGGTTTGTCTTTTCTAGCTCCACAACATCTTTCATATCCTTTTCATTCCTTCCCTTTGCACAGCCAAAACTATAGTTCAGGTGCTTAACACCTCTTGGAACTGGTGGTACATTAGGTAGAGCCCTGAGCTTAGAGTCAGGAAGACCTGAATTCAAATCTAGCCTTAGAAGTCCCCTAACTACATAACTCAGAGCAAGTCACTTAAAAAAATTCTTTGTCTCAGTTTCCTTAACTGTAAAATGAGCATATTAACAGCACCTACTTCATAGCACCATGGTGAGATTCAAATGAGATACTATTTGTAAAGTGCTTAGTACAGTCGCTGGCACATAATACACACAATATAAATGCTTGGTCCCTTCCCCCTCTTGCTCGACTATTTCAAAATCCATCTAATTAGTCTCCCTTGCCTCAAGTTTTTCCCCTCTACAATCTACCCTTCACATAGCTGCCAAAGAGATATTCCTCAAACATGTCTGACCACGTCACCCCCTTGCTTAATTAACTTTAGTGGTTCCCTATTAGCTTTAGGATCAAATACAAACTCCTCTGATGGCATTTAAAGCTTGGATCCAACTTGGATCCAACCCAAATTTCCAGCATATTATAAATACTTGCTTTCACATACTCTTCAGTCCAGCCAAACTGGCATTCTGCTGATCCTGACACATAGCATCTTCTTTTCTTTCTATACACTTTTGCACAGGCTGTCTCTTCTACCTGGCAAGCACTCCCCTTTTATCTGTCTTTTAGACAGATTTTTCTACCTTCCTAAAAAGCTACCTGAGACTTTTCCTGATTGAAGTTTCTAGTGTTTCCCCAACAAAATGACATTTTACTTCACTTGTTTATATTTCTTTTTATTTCTTTTTTTATTTTTTTATTTTTTTTTGCTGAGGCAATTGGGGTTAAGTGACTTGCCCAGAGTCACACAGCTAGGAAATGTGGAGTGTCTGAGGCCAGATTTGAACTCAGTTCCTTCTAACTTTAGGGTTGGTGCTCCACTGCACCACCTATTTGTTCCACTTGTTTCTATTTCATACACACTTACAGTTAAACATTTTATCTCCTTCCATAAACTCACTGAGGGTAGGCTATGTTCCAATTTTGTCCTAGTATCCCTCCAACAGTGCCTGGCATATAGTGGATACTTAATGAGTAACTGTTCCCTTCAGAGTCTTAGATAAAAGCCTTTTACCTTCTCAGCAAGTGATCGTTAGCTCGCACCAAAATACTTAGATTTTGTTGTTGTGTGTATAGAAGAACTGCACTTGTTTAACATATATTTGGATAACTTGCCATCTAAGGGAGGGAGTGGGGAGAAGGAAGGAAAAAAATTTGGAACACAAGGTTTTACAAGGGTGAATGTTGAAAATGATTCATGAATATGTTTTGAAAATAAAAAGCTTTAATAAAAAACAATAATAATAAAAAGAAGACAAAAGCAAAATAAAATTTTTGTGTAAACAAAATTATCAATCTGATCTGCTTTGATCTTTTTTGGTTAATAATTTTTTCTCACATAATTTTTTAAAAGTACATTATTTCATCATATTTAATAAAATGATATAACATTTATATTAGACAACATATCCATTTGAAGAGATAATTTAGAATAGCAGATAGAGGACCAGCACTGGAGTCAATAGGCTCTGGGGTGAAGTATTGTTTCTGACACATATGAGCTATGTGACCATGTTCAAATTACTTAACCTCTCAGTGCTCCTAGAAATTCTTCAAGATTTTAAGGTATAGTGGACTTACTGATCAACATCATCGAAATGATTTTCTGCCTCATGAGTTCCCTACATTACTGAAATCGTAGGCCTGGACTAAAGAAAGTCCATTTGAAACTTAAAATGGTGTACAATGTAATATATTGGTTATAATCATAGGGCTGCATCAAAGAAAGACCATTTGGAAGTTAATGTGTTATATGGTATAATATGTTGATATAAGTCTAATTTCAATCAAACTGCTTTATAAGTTTTCTCAGCTATTCTTGCTAAATATACAGTCCTTTCTATACTTGTTAATATCCTTGGCTTTGTTGGGCTCTTGGCTATTATATTCAGTTACATCTATGTCTTGATATCATAGGCAGGTGATTATGTCTGTTTCATTTATTCTTTGGTTTCCTAACCAGTAATGCAAGTTTGTTGATTATTGCTTTATAAAATATAACTTAAGATCTGATAGGGCTATGCCTTCTTTATTCCTGCTGATTTTCTTTATTATTTCCCTTGAGTTTATAGACCTTTTGCTCCTCCAGTGAATTATTATTATTTTGCAAAGTTATATGAAATAACCTTTTAGAAATTTGATTCATATAATGCTAAATCTGTAAATTAATTTAAATACTATTCACTGTGGATTTTATACAACTTTGGTAAAAATAACAGTTAGATTTTAGAACTTCTTCACAACTGGAGCTGAGCCAGAGTGGATTGGGCTGCTTTGGGAAATTACAGGAAATATTTAGAGAGACACTAGATGACCTCTAGTCAGAGATTTTGTAGAGAGGATTACTGACCTTTAAGGTCCTTTCCACTTCAGAGATTCTGGGAATTTATAAAACATTATATTACTTTAGTTTTGTTTTTGTGAGACAGTTGGGTGGTAAGTGACTTGCTTAGGGTCACACACACTAGTAAGTGTTATATATTTGAGGCCAAATTTGAACTCAGGTCCTCCTGACTTTAGAGCCAGTAATCTATCCACTGTGGCATCTACCTGCCCACATTGTATTACCTTGACAATCTCAACAAATTTTTATGTGAATGACCTGATTAAAACAATAGTTTTTGGTTATAATAACTAATCACCAGTTTAGAAAGAAAGTCTTCTAGAGCCACATATTGATATGTTGGCAAATAATGATCATTACCTGATTTATAAACATTTGCTTTGCCACTAAGAATCGTTACTGACATATTATTCATTTCCAGGGGTAAATTTGTAATTTATAAACAAAACAGAAATGAATTTCCCTTTAATGCTCAAATAATACAATTAATTATCATTCAATATTTGGGAAGCTGATAACCAGAAAAGGAAAAAAAAAGTATTAAAGGAGAGAAATACTACAACTCCACAATTCCTTTGTAATTATATATGTAGCATCACTCCCCACCCCACCATGGTTCCCCAGGAAGGAACCTATAAGATTAAGTAATTTGTGGACCATTATCCTTTACAAACCATAGTTCTTGAACCCTCATTTGATGTGTTTACTTTTACTAGTCAGCTGGAGATCATGGTTCAAAGCAAAGGCAAAGAATATAGTAACAAAATTAACAATAGAACATTCTTGCATAGAACCTTACTTAATCTTACTATCAAATAAATATATATTCTCATTGAGAAAGATGGACATGAACAGAAATCACACGTGGCATATATACATATTAAGAACACATGTAGCCAACATAACATTGGTTATGTTGATAACCAAGTCACATCTCTGATTCCGAAAAACTATCAATATTTCTTATCAATATTTCTTCATTGTGCTATTTTCTTCTGGACCTGCTCTCTACTGGAAATTATTCTCCATTGTTCCCTATCTACATTCTATCTACTATTCTCTGCTGGTTGTCTCTGTTTCAGATAGATTTCAACTATTTACCTCTTTTTAGGATCAACTCATGTTTTGTTTGCCATTCATTGCCAATCACATTGCTGTAGTTAATAATCCCCTCCTCGGGAGAGTAGGGCTATAGTTTTATCAACCAGCAATTTAAGCCACTTCTTCTATCCATTGGGTACAGATAGGAAGGTGATGTTGTGGTTAATAAGCCTCTCTCTTGAAAAGGAGGAATACAGCTTCTTGTTCTTTCTGCCTATGGCTCTACTTCAGCTGTAATCTTTCGCTGAGTTATTTCACCAATGCCACTTGCCACTCAGTCCTTCATCCACTATGGAAATGTTGTGATTAGTGAACCTTTCCTAAAGCTGTATCTTGCCTCAGTTTGTCTTCTTAGCCGCAGAGAAGCTCTTCTCCTCAGTTAGGCAAGATCTGAATAAGGACTTAGACTAAAATATGTTTGATGTATGTGCTAAAATGTTTGTGGCAGCCCATTTCATAGTGGCAAGAAACTGGAAACTGAGGAGATGCCCATCAGTTGGAGAATGGCTGAATAAGTTATGGTATATGAATGTTATGGAATACTATTGTTCTGTAAGAAACAAACAGTAGGATGGTTTCAAAGAGGCCTAGAGAGACTATAGGAACTAATACTAAGTGAAGTGAGCAGAACCAGGAAATCATTACACACAGCAAAAACAAGATTACACAAAGATTAATTCTGATGGACGTGACACTTATCAACAATGAGATGATTCAGACCAGTTCCAATGATCTTATGATAAAGAGAGCCATCTATACCCAGAGAGAAAATGGTGGGAACTAAGTGTGGATCACAACATAATATTTTCACTCTTTTTGTTGTTGTTTGCATTTTGTTTTCTTTCTAATTTTCTTCCTTTTTATTTGATTTTTCTTGTGCAACATCATAATTGTGGAAATATGTATACATATATTGGATTTAACTTACATTTTAACATGTTTAACATATATTGGATTACTTGCCATCTAGAAGAAGGGGGTAGAGGAGGGAAAAATTTGGAACACAAGGTTTTACAAAGGTTAATATTAAAAAAATTATCCATGCTTATGTTTTGGAAATAAAAAGCTTTAGTTTAAAAAAGAAGAAAAGAAAATGTGTGATCTTCAACCTGTTGTTTAAATTCTTTTTCTTCAGACTAACTTCTTTCTTACTTCTTTCTTTATGAGTTCTTTAGGCCATCCCTCATCAGACTTAAGGTCTGAAACTCACCTTAGTTCTTAGTTTTTGCCAGACCTCCTGATTCAGGAAAGTATCCTCAAGGGTTTACTTCCATAAATGGAAAAAATGTCAGTGAAAACAAGAAAAGGAAACTATTTTCAATTCTTCCCCTCTTCCATCATGCTCCTTTCTTTTGGGCAAATGAGGCTACACTAGTAAGAGAAGACTTAAAGGCTAATAACCTTTGTCCCATTCCACCCCTTCCCAGCCCTACAAACAATAAATCATGAGCTGTACAATCTGTCTTACACACCCTCCCAACTCCCCATGGTTTAGAAAACTATTGTAAATGACATATTCATAAAATGCTAGAACTGAAAATGAATTCATAAATGATCTTGGCCAGCTTCTTTTTATTATATGATGAAACTAAGATCTGGAGAGGTGGGTGATTCGTTCACAGATATACACTGTCAGAACTGGGATTCAGGACACCTGTCATACCTGAGAAATATAGAGCATTTTTTTTTTCAGTTTTATGGATTGCATTATAACTAAACTTTTTAGTTTGGCCCCTTAATTGAACCATTTACATTTCTGACCCTGGGGAAATATGCATATTTTAGGATTTCTTAAATGTAATCTTTGATTATGTAATAACTGAGGCAATAAATGAGAATGTAATTTGAAAAGATTTCTACAGCTGGACTGGATAACCAATGTGTTGTGTGAAGTAAAAATGGCACTCTAGAAAATAAAGTAGGAGCAGCTGGACATAACCAAGTATATACAAGAGAAGTCTTTACCAGAAATTACATAGTATCAAAGGCAATTGGAAATTATTTTTCAAGAAATATCAAATTTGGAAAGATTTAAAAATACTGGGAAAGATCACATAAAAATCTTCTATCTCCCAAACACAACCAAGAAGACACCAGCAACTACTAATCCATAGGCCTATGATCCAATCACTATTAAATCTCAATGAAAATCCTCTATGATTAGATTGAAGTAATACTTGATGAAGATAGTAGAAGGAGACAGGTTGCCTTTGGCAGACAATTATTTTCTATCAGACTGAATTTTCATAGTCACATTACTGAGTAGAGAATATATGACCTAGCTGTGTTGATTACTAGTTGATTATAAGTATGAGTAAAGATATAGCCTTAAAGATTATTCTCCTGCAAGATGCCTCCATATTTATGTTAAGACTATATATGATTCATTGATTAATGAAATCCCAAATGTAACTTTATTAATGCTCTTTTGATTGATTTGTTATATATATCTTTATGATCAATATGTAGAAGATGGGGTTAGAGCAGAGCTTTGAAGGAAGCTGGGCATTCTAAAGATAGTAATAAGGTGGGATAATAATATTCCTGGCACAGTTGCAGAAAATGGAATGTTATGTACGAAAGATAGTTGAGGGTGGGTTGTAGTTACAAAACGGCTTAAAAGAAAAAGTGACAAAAGTATTTGATTTTTAGAATTAACATGGAACTACTAGAGTTAGGAAAATTATTTTGTCAGCTTAGTAGATGAAATATTGAAAAGAAAAAAGATCCAAAGTAGAGAGACTATTTAGGACAGTACTGCAGTATTTCAGACAAGAGATGATAAAGACCTGAACTATCATCGTATCATTGTATCATAT
Source organism: Sarcophilus harrisii (assembly GCF_902635505.1). Classification (NCBI taxonomy): domain Eukaryota; kingdom Metazoa; phylum Chordata; class Mammalia; order Dasyuromorphia; family Dasyuridae; genus Sarcophilus; species Sarcophilus harrisii. The sequence goes on along the minus strand of NC_045426.1, from coordinate 528,721,882 downwards.
ATTACATCTGTATCACAGTATATTCCCGTGCATATTTTCTAGCAGTATAGATAGATAGATAGATACATACATACATACAAATATACATATACTCAATGTTAAACATGAGATAATTATGTTCAGGGGAAAAAACACAACAGTGGATAAACTGTACATCAAAAGTGCCAAAAAAATATGATCAAATCACACAATGACAAAAGACCTTGAAGTCTCCAGATTGTTAGGGAACCCCTTTGAGGATTTTTGGAAAACTTTTGTTAAGAGAGTATAAATGATTTGTTATTGACCTTATTGGAGGGAGCACTCAAATAGAGAATATGGAAAAGCCATTATAGTATTGAGGGATAAAAATATGGTAACACACACATCCAAATTTGATATGTTTTTCATTGTCTTTCAAATTCAGGAAGAATACTGTTATCTTTTCCTACTCGTTAGTTAATTGTTGATGACATGATTGAACATGGAAGTGTCAAAGTAAACTGAATGAAGAAAGGAAAAATAGATATAAAAAGACTGTCATAATTAATATTCAGTAATAATAGCTGTCATTTATATGACACTTTAAGTTGAAAAATGCTTTGCAAATATTATCTCATTTTATCCTGACAACAACCCATGTATGGGGATACTATTATTATCCTCATTTTACAGATGAGAAAAATGAGGATGAGTGGTAAGTGACTTGACCAGGTCATAGAGGTAATAAGTGTCTGAAGCCAGATTTGAGTCTTCCTGACTCAAGCTAGCACTTTATCCATTGCATAAGTTGGATGCTTATAGGCATGGTAGCTAGATAGATACCTGGCTTTCTAGAACCAGAAAAATCTGGATTCAGGTTCTATTTCTATAACATTCTGCCTTTGTGACCTTTGAGAGTATGTGCTACTTAAGTTAGCCCTCTAAGAACCTCTCCAAAAGTATACATAGCAAAGAAAGGGCCAACTTACATTGCAAGAAAGAAATCCACATCTGGGAGCTCCCTATATCATTGAAATCAAATCACTTGCCTCTGTTCTTATACAGAGACAGATGTAGATATGCTGGGAAATATTTCAGGAATAATCACAGACTGAAGGGGAGGGAAGAAGGATAACTAGGGAGAGGGATGATGGTATTCAAGGAAAGGTATCAGGAAAATGATGGGTCATTTATTTTATATGATGCTATAGCTGATAAACAAAACAATAGATCCTGATTTACCTAGAAGTACCTGTAAAATAGAGGCACACTCTCTGCCAATAGTTTCAGAGTTACTTAACAATACTATAGGAAATGAAGGCTCTCTTGAGAACTTTTTTTTTCTTTTAAACTGTGATTCTCTTATTCCCATTTCCATTAGTTTATGAGATAATTAACAGAGAAAATGAGTTCTCTCATTTAATATTAAATGTATAAGGATATCTAAAACAAACAAAAAACATTCTGACTCTATTATTCAAGGACAGCCTGAACAGACCATGTCATATTGCAGCAGGGGGAATATGTCTCTTTGCCTAAAGATACTTCAGTATAATAATTTGAGAATTATTTTAGTAATGTCTGACATCTCCATATGAGAAAATAGTGAATAATTTTATAAAATGATACTTCCCCTGACAGAAAATGCATCTCGAGCACTTTAATACAATATGAATGAAAATTACATAGAAATATCACAGTCTGTTCCCATCAGTAATGTAATAATGTAACTGAGACAGAGGGGACAGTTAATTCTGATGTAGTAGGGCGTGTATGTCACACAGCCAAAGATGTATTTCATACAAATGCCTAAGGACTTAGCATTTTCTGTATGTTCAAATAAAAAGGTATGGGTATATTTTTCCCAAGATGACTCACTAGAGTTTCAGTGTAGCTTATGGTCTCAGTGCATTTCAGAAAGAGTCTGCCTCAAGCAACCTCCTTCAACTTAACCCCACCACATCTTTTTCAGCCCGTAGCTTAAAAATGCATTTTCTAAACATTCATTTAGGCACAATACATTTTCAGTAATAATTCTGCATAGTTCTGCTATGACACAGGAGCTGCATCAGGAATGCCTTTATTAAATTCTCCTTTGAGCTCCTATATTCTTTATTTCCTGTGTTCTGTCATTGAACAGTTTCTGCTGCTCAGTTTGAAGCAGTTGCTGGAACATCATCATGTCAATGATGACTGTACAGTGTGTCAGATATTATTATTTCATTAATGAGGTAGCTGTAGATCACCAGACATAGACACATTTTGGAAATGAAATATGCTTTATATCTGTTTCTGAGGCTGAATTTACATTGAGGCATTTTAGAAGATTAAAGCTTCTATACAGAGGCTTAATAAATGCTTTGTAACATCTTTAAATAATTCCCTAGTAATTCTTGATTTTCCCATGTTGTATCCCCTACCTCCTTAAAAACAAAACAAAACAAAAAACTCTAGTTAACTGATCTGGTATTTTCATAGTTACTAAATAATTATTATACTAACAACCACTGATATCTACAGAATTTAGAAGGAATCTTAATGAAGTACTTTTTCTTTATTTTTTGAATGTCTTTTCAATATTCAGTCCCAATATCTAATTTATAAACTTATACAAGAGATGAGAGGTAGCCTAATGTGGTGGACAGATAACAAGTTAAGAGAGGAGAAAAAATAGAAAGGAGAAGTACCCAATAGCAGGCCTACTTTAGATTTAATTCAAACCCTGCTTTTGACATACACTGGCATGTATGTGTGTGTGTGTGTGTGTGTGTGTAAAACATTTAACCTTTTGATGCCCCAAGCCCCTCTCTAATTTTAAGTTGCAGAAAGGTGTCTGTTATTCATTAGTAAAATAAGTTTTTAATCCCAGAAGTCCCCTAGATGAAATCTAGAGATAAAAAAATTGAAACTGCACTTATCTGATCATTCAATTAATAATTTCAAATCTTCTCTAACTCTAGAACCTTAATATTTATCAGGTTTTACTATAAGGATTGCCAGTTTCTCAGAAAGCAGTCAGTTTATTTCAAAAGAAAAAAAATTCTCAAAAATATTGCATCTGTAGCTCCATCACTATATCAACCAATCTGCTTTATACAATGTCTGAAAGTCTTTTAGCCTTCAAGAGTTAAGTCCTTTTTTGAGCTATACCAGTGTATAATGAACTAGACAAATACATTCCCTACTGAAGGTTAATGAAATAACAGCACTGATATATTGGCCAGCAACCCTTGGAATAAACACATGCTCTCTATCATAGCTCTGATTCCAAGAAATGACACTTTTAAGTCTTCAGTAGCTTGATAGTAGTGCTGGTGTTTCCTATCCTGCTTTGGATAGCCAGATCAATTGCTCCCTAATATTAATATTTCCCAGCCTTTCTCTTTTGATGATAAATAATGTTAATAATGAAATGGAGTCAATCATTCCAGTTCTCCGTACCTCCCCTAATAGGAGTCATAAGGAAGATAATATTTAGTTTTGGAACCGTGTTTGAGAAAGACCCCAGGTCCATGTTTTTGGTTAAGGATAGGCCTGTGGGAAGATTTCTGCATAATTATTACACTACCAGGAGGAGAAAGGCCTGCCCTGAGTAGAGGGGTTAGAGTCTCCTAACATGGATCCCCGAGCAATCCCCAGACCTCATTTTAGTTTTTCATTTCACCATTCACTGACACTAAACCTGTTACTAGAGCTACAAGCAAGCAGCAAAATTGATTGATTCGAATTTCACCTCTTGTTTCTGCCCCTGCATGTCCTGTAATAAAGATGCTAACCAGCAGTGAAAAGGCCCAAGGGGCAGCAGCCAGAGTGAGAGTGATGAATAGATGGACTTAATATAGTGTTTTACAGTTCCAAAGCACTTGACATACGTTGTCTCATTCTATCCTCACAACAATCCCGTGAAGCAGGCAGTGCAAGTATTATTTTCCACATTTCACAATTGAGGGAACTACTGGACGGAGAAGATAAATGACTTACTCAGGTTCACATAATAGCTAATGCTCACAATGTGTTTTAAGGTTTCGAAAGCATTTCACATATGTGATCTCATTTGATACTCACAATAACTCTGACATAAGTATTATTATCATCCCTATTTTACAGATGAGGAAACTGAGGCTGAGAGAGATTAAATGCTTTGCCCTGAGTCACACTACTATTAAGTGTCTCAGGCAGGTCTTGAATTTGGATCTCAATGAATCTAACTCCAGTGCACTAAACAGTGTACTCCTTATCTATTGCCACAGTTAAAAATATGGCAGAGCCACGCAAGTCTAATATGCTTTCCACTTGAACATATAACCTCTCAAAGAGAACAGAAGAAAAAAGAATTATGGACAGCAGTGTAGTTGGCAATGGTAATGACTACTCATATTTACATGGTATTTTATGGTTTACAAAGTGCTTTATAAACATAAATGCCACAAAGTGAATAGTCAAGTCTCTATATGACTTGAGATATATTAACTGTCCTCAATTATTTGAAGGGTTGTCATGTGGAAAAAACATTAGACTTCTTCTAGTTGGCCCTGGAAGATAGAAATTGAAGTAATGTTTAAAAGTTTCAGGGAGGCAGATATTAGCTTAGCATAATGCAACCTTCCTAATAATCTTAATGCCTGTCCATAAATGGAATAGGCTGTCTTAAGAGGTAATGTGGACCCTGTCACTGGAAGTCCTCAACCAGAAGCTGGCTAATCAATTACTAAATATTGTGCAGATGGAATTTGTACATAGAGCAGCATTGGATTAAGTCTCTGAGGTTCCTTATAATTCTACAATTTTATGATTTTAAAAATAACCAAGACGTGAATGTACAAATTTCTTAGGGAAACAACCATGGAGGTCATTTTCAAATGAGAATTATAAAAACATATGTATATGTCATAACTATCCTGAATGCTCTGGTTTTTGTAGATACTGATGTTTTAATAATTTGGGACATAGAAAGTAGCTAGCTAGAGCTGAAGCAGATTTACAGATAGGGAAATGATGGTAAATGTTTAACAATTAACTTTCTGAGAGAAAAAAGTGCAAAGCATTCTTTTTCAATATAGGTTGCTTTATTAATAGTTTTCTCCATTATTTTTAAGTCAAGATAATCAACAAAACAATAGATCACACTTTGATTTGCTGATATCTGAGGTATAAATAATCACAACGAAAATTTAACAATTGTGTCTCCAGTCACTGATACAAACCAGCTCTATCACTTTGCTTTTTAGAGGTCACCTGGTTAGATCTCTTTGCTTTGCAGATGAGAGAACTGAGGCCCAGAAGACCATCTTGCTTTTGGGTTTATTTTGCCCCATTTTCCCCATCAGTAATGTGACAAACATAAAGGAAATCACTCCTCTTCAGTGATCAAAGATTTGGAATGGCACAGTCTCAGCCACTGACCAATATGAACTCTCAGGTCCAAAGAACTTGAATTGTTGTTACCAAGGATTCACCTATAATAAGCAGCACATCCAGGATTTGAACTAGGATCTGAAGCTTCATGAGATCTTAGAATAGGGGCTGGAAGGGACCTTAGAAACCTTCTAGTCCTGATCTCTCATTCTGCTTTGATTCTAAATCCCTCACGTGGTTACTGCATAAGACTTTTTTCTTTGAGGAGTTCTTTATACTTTGGTTCAGTTTCTTTAAAATGGTTTTATTCTTTTTTCTCTCAGAAGTAGTATGATGAATACAAGTATTTTATAGCATTTTAAGTTTTAAAATAATAACAGAAGTCTCCTAAGCATTCCAATTTGGCATCTCCATTAAATTAGTGAAGAGATTATGTCAGATAGGACCTTGACACCTGCTTCTACATATTTGGTGATTTGGAGCTGATCTTGTTTGGATGCCTACACTACAGCCACAATGTGGCTTTCTAGGGTGTATTGGGAGGCCAACATATTTAATAAGTCAACAGGTACTTTTGAAGATGGGTACTTTCCTTCCTTGCAAATGATTCAGACAGCAGTGTTATTCTCTTTTGATTCAAAATATCTTGAATTGGAATTTTAACCCATTAGCTGAAGTCAGTTTTTCTTTCTAGGATTTTCAAACCCGGAGTTGAGAGGAATTGTTGGCACAGTCAGTATGCTTTCTAGGCTGCACTGGCTAGTTTTATTTTAGATTGGATGATTTTTTAAAGATTGTCCACTTACCTACCTTGCTAAATCAATTCAACAAATTTTAATTAAGGACTTACTAAGTGAAGTGTCCTGCCTCTAAAGCATTTGAGATTTGGGAAGGAACAGGTACACAAACAAATAAGTTTTATAGAAATGAAAGTGAGACATGTTAGGGATTTCTAAAGAAAGTGCTATGGGAAGCTTGAGGAGATAAACCATTTTCACTTTGGTTGGGCACTTCAAGGGGAATGTCCTGAAAAAAGCAAACCTTTTTCTCTTAAGAGATCCTCTAAAACTATTTTTATCCTCATTTTTCTTAAACATTGCAGACTAATTTGTTCTTTTGTTTAAAATATATTATTGTTATCTTTTCTTTTTATATTAATTATAGTTCTTCCAGTATTATTCCTCTCTCTTCCAGAGAGCCATCCCATATAAAAGAATTTTTTAAAGAGAAAAAAAAGAGGGAAAAAAAATCAGCAAAATTGATCACTTCATTGGAAAAAATGAGAAAATATGTGTTAACTTCAATATTTCAATCGACTAGTGATCTTGTCAATTGGTCCTTTCTATACAGGTGCAGACCAAAGTACCACTTCTTAACATATATCTTTTAATCCTCTGAGGTTCTTGTTTATTTTATTCCATAAATGCTCCCCACAATATTGGCTCAGTGTGGTAGAACCTATCTACTGACCAGTCTTCTTGCTCTTTCTCCATATTGGAGGTACCAGTGTGGACTTAGGTTGTCCATTTGTTATCCTTCATTTTTTCTACATGGTTCACCTATTACCTTTACCAATGTTATACTTCTACTATTCATGATAATTTGAAAGGATTTGTATTAGAATGGACATGATGTTGTAGAGATGTTGGATCTAGCATGGGTATGCAGGATGGACTTTAGAGGGTTTAAAGTTAGAAAAAGTCTCAGAAGTAATCTAATCGAAAACTCACTTCTCCCCCCAATTTTATAGATGAGGAAACTCAGGTCAAGTGACTTTCCCAAGTTAATTAATCAGAGCTAAGATGTGAACCCAGCTCTTAACTGCAAATTCAGGGATCTTTCCAGTACCTATATTAAATTGTATAATTTTCATAGCTTACTGCAATTAATAAGATGTGAAATAATATGCTCCTGCAATAGGATACGAGTGGAAAGAAAGATATAGATATTTTAAAGTTTTGAAGATAAAAATAACAGACTTTGTCAGTTAGTTAAATTTTTGGTTCAACCCATCAGTTGGAGAATGGCTGGGTAAATTGTGGTATATGAATGTTATGGAATATTATTGTTTTGTAAGACATGACTAGCAGGATGAATACAAGGGAGGCTTGGAGAGACATACATGATGCTAAGGGAAAAGAGCAGAACCAGGAGATCATTATACACTTCAACAATACTATATGAGGATCAATATTGATGGAAATGGATATCTTCGGCAATGAGAAGAGCCAATTCAGTTCCAATTGATCAATGATGAAGAGAACCAGCTACACCCAGAGAAAGAACACTGGGAAATGAATGTGGACTACTTGCATTTTTATTTTCTTCCCAGTTTATTTTTACCTTTCTGAATGTGATTTTTCTTGTGCAACAAGAGAACTGCATGGATATGCACACATATATTGTATTTAAGATATACTTTAACATATTTAACATGTATGAGACTGCCTGCCATCTAGGGGAGGGGGTGGAGGGAAGGAGGGGAAAAGTTGGAACAGAAGTGATTGCAAGGGACAATGTTGAAAAATTACCCATGCATATGTTCTGTCAATAAAAAGCTATAATAAAAAAAATAAATAAAGGGAGAACTTCATGATGACTCCAAGATTTCAAACCTGGCAGATAGGGAAAAGAGTGAAATTTTTGTTTGGATGATAAAGGAAGTTGATAGGGGGAACATCTCTAAATGCAGAAATCCCGGAAGTCTTTCTCCATGACCATGCTCTTTAAGGGAGGAGATTTAGAGACAGAAAGGTACATTATTGTTCATGTGGGATGACCATGGGAGTCTCAGGAATCAGAGAGAAGTTGGAGGAGTTTGTGCTTCAAATTTTTAAGTGGAATTACTGAGCCACATAGAATGCAAAGCAGTCTCTTGCTTATATCTCATGGTGATTTCTGAACCTTGCTCACACACTGAATCATCATAATATAAATGTCACTGAGAGAGGGTTTGGTAGACAAAGAACAACAGGATATCAAGTGAGCTTGCTGCAGCTCATCAATTTTTGCAAAGTTCCCCCCTTCACTTAATACAGTGGATTAAGTGTATGTATGTATGTATGTATGTATGTAATCCACTTATTACAGTGGAGTATGTATAGCATTATGCTCAAAGGTGGGGAGCAAAGCCAGAGTCCACTTGCTAAAGACCATCTGATTAAGTTGTGGAAGATAACTAGTAAGATGCAAACTCTTAAAATGGTCCATCCAAGATCCTACTCCAAGGAGATCAAAAATTGGTAGAAAAGCCACATATCTTTCAAAATATTCACTTTTTGTGTAAGCAAAGAAAGATCCAACAAACCAAAACAAAGTGGATGCCATCTCTGTTTGGGGAATAACTGAGCCAACTGTATTTTGGAATTAATGGCCCATTATTGCATTTTAAGAAACAACAAAAATGAGAAGTTCAGAGGAAGGTAGGGCATCTTGTATGAAGCAGATGCAGAATGAAGGCGTTAGAACACATTCACAATGATTATAATAATGTAAATGAAAAGGACACTAATAAAACAGAATTCTGAGTCATTGTAATGACCAAACTCAGCCCATAATGAAGAAGTTCCCTCTTTTCAGTCGGAGAGGTGGGAGATCAGGATAGGTCAGTTTTGCTGAACTGTTTTTCTTTGTTATGTGAGGACTTTTGACTCTGGTGGTGGTGGTGGTGGTTGTGTGTATGTCTAGTTTGAAGAGTACGGGATCTCCAGAAATGACTGTAATGGAAAAACAAAAGGAACCTGTTGAACTTTTTTTTCTTTAAGAAAGTGACAGAATTATTGGGGCTGGAGCAGTAGCTAAGAATCTTTGACTCTTGTTTACCCTCATACAATTGAAAAACTCAAGTTACACATGAATAGGTGTAGGGAATATACACACCAAGGAGTTTCCTATACTTAGTACAGTGCCCTGATTAGCATAATTTTGTCATACAATAAGAGCTTAATGAATGCTTATGGACTTGACTAATGAAATTCTAGTCCTCAGTTAAAAACAACAACAATAACAACAACAATAACAAAATCCAGGATCTTGTATACCCTAGTTTTCAATAATGAGATTGGATTATTAGATTTCTTTCATGTTTCTAGTCAAGGAAGATGAATATTGACCCATTTATTTCTTCTGTTCATTTTTCTATCTTACTATGGAGAGTAGTTTCAGAAAAACTACTTGTAGACATTGGTACCCTTACTTTATTTAAAATAAAAATATTAGGGAGATGAATTATGCATAGTAGGATTATTCTTAGGATAGGAAGGGACCTTCAAGATTATCTAGTTATTTTTTAGGTAAATTAAAAAATTAACCATGTTGCTAAATAAAAAATTTTAACCAGGTCTGGGGAGAAGGGGGGAGGGAATTGGAATAAGGTTTTGCAAGGATCAGTGTTGAAAAATTATCCATGTATATGTTTTGAAAATAAAAAAAATTTAACCCATTTAATTTTACAAAGGAAGACTACAAATCCACATAATTGTAGCAACTTTCCAAAGATACAAAAACTAAGTAAGAAAAAGTAAGAACTTTCTAATTGAACATTCAAATCAAGAATACTGTCCATAGTCTGCTATTATAATCTAGTATTAACAAAGAGAACCTAGGTATAGCAAAAAGGAAAAACTTCAAGACCTTCTGCAAATGTCCTGGGTTATTAAAGACTGAGCCCTCCTTACCAATCTGATGAATTGGAAGATTGAAAGGGTTTTGTGAATCTTAGTAGAGTTTGCTGAGTGAGTTTTTATGATTCATTTCTTGGACATATTTCAAGCTTCTACAAACTAAATAATTGTATAAAGAGAAATAAACGCAAACTAAACATCTATAGGAAATATCTATGGAATCCTTCCTTGTTTGGAAGGAGGTAGCCAATGCTTAAAAATAATACCATCAACTAGAAGAACACCTATCTTTAATACTTATTGTTGTATATATTGAATTACTTGCTGCCTTAGGGAAGAGAAAAAAATTGAAACACAAGGTTTTGCAGGGGTGAATGTTTAAAACTATGAATATATTTTGAAAATAAAAAGCTAAAAAACATTTATTGTTGTGAGCCTTGCTAATAAAACAAACCCTTTTCCTTTCCCTCTTCCTTCCCTTCCCTTTCTTTTTCTTTTCTTTACTCTCCTCCTTCCCTTCTCTTCCCTTCCCTTCCCTTTCCTTTTTTTTTCTTTCCTTCCCTTCCTTCTCACTCTTCCTCCCTACCTTTTCCTTTACCTCACTTTGCTTTGCCTTGACTCCCCCCCTCATCCTTGCCCTCTCTTATCTTTAAAAAGAATTAATATGTTTGTTACATCAATTAAAGAAATTCAGAGCAGGGGCACATATATTTACAACATAATCTTAAGGCATGAACCTTACACAAGGACATCAAGTTCCTTTCACAATAAACAAACTAACAAAAGTTTTGGCATATTTTGAGCTTTCTCTGAAATTAGTTGCTACTATGCCTTCCATTAGAATGCTGCATGATACAATGGAAAAAACACTGGATTTGGAATCATAAGACATGAGTTCAAATCTTGATTTTGACAATTAGTGAGCTGGACAACTCGGGGCAAGAATCTCCTCCTTTGTAAAATTAAGAGACTAATAATAGATAATCTGTGAGGAGTCTTTGATGTTTATATCTGTGATTTTTTTTTCTGCCTTAAAATACCCTCTTAGAGGGATCAACCCTTTTTTGAGAAGTTTCTATCAATGATCTATTTGCCTCTAAAAATACATGCATATCTACCTACAGTCATACTTCCACAATTACTTCAGCTTTTAGGTACTTTTTCTTCTTTAAAGTCTTGCACCAGGTTAAGAGGTCAAATGGTTTACAGAAAAAAATAGAAAGAATCAACAATCATATGATAGATTTTTCCAAATAATTAATTCAAATTAAATAACCTGAAGTTTTCTCCATTGCAACAACTGGCAAAAATGACCAAAAAAAAAAAAAACAAAAACCCAGAAACAATACATTGTGGCATTGCTGATGAAAGATAAATAAACTAATGTACTGTTTATATAGCTATGAATTAATTTAACCATTCTGGAAATATTTGGAACCATGAAATAATAGTCACTAAACTGTAAAAGAGTTGTATGAAATAAGACTTCATACTCTTTAACCCAGTGATCTCAATCTAGTGCCATCAACAGAACAGGAAGTCAACCAGGATGAAGCAGCAAGGTATCCTAAGAGAGACACAGGGATAGCCAGGTAGGTCAAAGTACCATCTCGGGTCCCTCAATCTTTATGTCCCCAAAAACCCATGTGGAAACCTCCCTGGACTCTATCTAAACTCGAGTCCTGGGAAGAGCAGCACCCCATACTCCCATTCCCTTCCCTCCTCACCCAGCTATTGGCCAGGCTACCAGACTTGTCCTTAAAATTGACTTTTAGTGGAAACACTTCAGCTTCCTTTTACAAGTGATGAGACAGGGTTCAGACAAGTTAAAAGACTATTACAAAATCACATGTAGAGTGACAGTTAGAATTTGAACCCAGAACCTTTGCCTCCAAATTAAACAATCTTTCCATTGTGTCACACTGCTTCTCAAAAATAAAGTATGGTCCCTCAAATCTTAAGCTTCCTACCTGGATATGCTGGATACCTGAGACCAAGAGTAGGAAATCAGAACAAGTTTGTCACCCTGTTGGTTCTTGTGGAACTCAGTCAGCTGCTACTCCTTCCCCCCATCCCATTTCTAGGGACTTACTCCAGTGATAGGGAATGGACAACAATAAACAAAACAAATCCTATAAAATAATATAGATGTGAGAATGAGAATTAGAAAAGGAAAGAGTATTTCAGATAAGAAAGTAAATGCAATATGTGTGAGAGAGAGTCACTAAGGATATTGACCTTATTTCAGGAAAGTAAATATTAGGCCCAAATAATGCTAATAATTTGTACCATGCAATTTAGTACTTAATCGTTTACCCTGTCTTGTGCTTTTCTCTAACTGCTGGATGTGTTTTGCCCCTAAATCGTTTGTAACTTCACCTCTGTAAACTAAAGTTTCATTATTTGTAAAAAAGAGTAGTTTGGATTACATGGTCTCCAAAGTCTCTTCCAATTCTAGATCTGTGATCCTAATTAATCGAGAAGAAAGACTGATTTAGTCACATCCACCATAGTGCTGAATACTTTGCGTGTGTGTGTGTGTGTGTGTGTGTGTGTGTGTGTGTATTGGGGGGGGGGGGGTCCTCTGAAATTTACAGACTTTGAAAATTGTCCAAAATACCAAGACTTGATCATGTTCACAAATCTATTTTATGCTGAAGTCAAGATTTGAATTTTGTTATTCCTGTCACTGATGTTAGCCCTTTGCTAAGAGATCCTGTCTTTTTTTTTTTTTTTAACAAGTAGGTACCAACAGACTTCTGATTTATTGAAGATAATTCAAGTTTAAGGATTTGGAAGAAGATAAGTGCAATATAAAAAAATAAAAAAGGATTTTTTTATTTGCGAGAGTATAATGAAGAAATGGTAGATAAAAAAAAACACATTTCAGGCAAAATTGGTAGAAAAAGTTTATTTTAAAATAAAAAAGCCTTTATTCTGAATTTCAAAATAATTAAATAAACCTTCCTTCTTTATTTTTCACAGGAAAACCACACACTAGCAATAATAAATACCTCTAGGTCAGATTGGGATATTAAAAAAAAAAAAAAGAAAGAAAATAAATCTAAACTCAATGGGTAGAATAATGAATAAGATTGGATGAGGAGTAATTTATTCATCTTCAATTATATCATTGCCTCCACCCAAAATCACTCTACAATTTGGTCCCTTTATGCATTAATTGTCATAAGTAGGTACCTAGGAAGTTGATGGACAGGTTGAAGAAAGGGCTGTGGGAAGGACTATGGTTAACTAATGTTAACAGAGTATTTTGAGATTCTCCTTGACAAAAGTCCAATAAAGATACAAATCATTATAGATGTAATATACTTGAAAGAACTTTAGAAATCATCTAATCCAATCAGCTCACTTTATAGATAAGGAAACTAAGACCATCAGAGGTAAAAGACTTGATTGAGATCACACAACTAACTAGTTAGTGGAAGAACCAACCCTGGTCTTTTGACTACTACTATGCTACCTTATTGTGTAAATAATAATAAAAAAATACATCATTGTTGTTTTGTTGTTTTTTTGTTATCTTTGATTAACTTGAACTTTACAAAGTTAAAGCATAGACTCTAGATGATGATTAATGATAGTTAAAACCATCTATCTCACATAGATTTTGCTCCTAAGGTAAATTACTTCCCTTACAAATGTCTTTCCTAAATCTATCCTAATGTATAGAATTTTCTCAATTCCTGATAAGGCTTTGCCTTTGGGGGAACCTTCTTATCTTGATGTGGAGGGAGTTATATGCATAAACTCTTTTGAGGAAAAATGGGAGTTATATGACTAAATCCAAAGTGTATCCAGATAGGGTTATATTTTTATCCCTTGCAATGTAACCCTATCTTAATGTGCTGGGGATTTATGCATGTAACTTCCATTAGGACTGAAAGGACGCCACAGACATAAATCCTTTCACATCAAGTTCAGAAAATACTCCTGAAACTTTGAAAACCTGATTGAACTGATTTGCAACCAGCTTTTAAAGCTGGGTGGTTTCTTCTTGTTGGCCCAATATTTGAGGTACCACAGATAATATTCTTTTAGAGTGGTATTTTTTCCTTTGGGCTTTAAGACCTTTAAAAAAAATTCTGTAAAAGCAGCTTTATCTTTTCTGGGCATAGAGGATTTCTGATTTTCCTGAGTCGTTCTTCAGACAGGAAAATGAATTAGCAATCAGAGTATTTATTATTCATTACATGTCCACACATGAATGATGCCGGTGACCGATGTAGGTAATTAAACTGAAAGACAATAAAAGCATTCATTGCAGGCATCATCAATGCCAATCATTTCTTCATTGTGTAAGCCCTGGGATTCTGCTTAACAAAGCATGACTTCAATGTGATGTCACTTTGAGGAGCCAATCAAAAATGCTGTCATATGAACAGTGATGATTTTTTTTCTTCAGGGAAAACCAAGAAGAGGCAGGCAGCAGGTCTGCAGTAAAATGTGCCTTCTACTTCTTTATCTTTTGGGAAGTAGAGCTTTAGTGATCAGGGACCTAATTAAAAAGAAAACACTATAAGTTGCTATGTGTTTAGAAGCTCTTCTGAGGAGCTATTAAGGTAAAATTAAAATACTCTCTAAGACATTCCTCCTCCATAAATAATAATAAATCAAGCTTTTCATAATGTGGAGCAAAAGTGCATACAAAGGTAAAAGAAAAAGAAATAAGTAGTATAGTTAGTTAATGATATATATGGAGCTGAGCTGTGTTCTGGGCAGTTTGGGTGATGCATGTGGGACCTAGTTCTGTGCTTCTTGGGATTCCCCCGATAACAAGTGTGCTAAATGAAGAAACCAAATACTATAATTCTGTTTCCTATCAGTGAGAAGAAAATGTTAGGTCTGCCTAAAAATGAGTCGTCTTCCTGAGCAAGCTGAAATTTGATTAGGATCACAGAAGTGAGAGAAGGAGCCATCTGATCCAACCACTATGCTACCTTATTGTATAAATAATAATAAAAAAATACATCGTCGTTGTTTTGTTTTGTTTTGTTTTTTTGATTAACTTGAACTTTACAAAGTTAAAGCATAGACAAACTGAGGCATGTAATGGCTATGTGACTTGGTCAAGATTATAATAATAATAATATTCTTGGTCAAGAATATAATAATAGCAGAGCCAAGGTTAATCCCAGTGCCATGCTAGAACAGTACTGACAGAGGTTAGAGAATTCAAAGAACATAAGTCTGGATAGGGACAACTGTAATCTTAGGTTCACTGCCTCTCTGTATTTACATACTATAATTAAATATTACCAATGCTGTATTTTGTGTCAATATGAACTATTCACCTATAGATATTACTGAAATACAAATTTGTATTTGTGCCAATATATTTCTTAAGTCAAAGTGTTCATTAACTCATGTCACAAAAGATGTCTTACAAAAAGTTCAAGCAAAAGGATTCTCTAATTCAGGGCTCTTTAAACTTTTTCCACTTGGAACCCTTTTTCATCCAAGAAATTTGTAAACAGTCTTGGATATATAGGCATACAAAATATGCATGCAAATCAAACATTTACTACTAATAAATATTTTGTGACTCCCCCCCCCCCCCAATCAGCTACACAACCATGTGGGATCATAACCCACAATTGGAAGCTTTGCTCCAATTGATGATGAAATTCCTTAAATGCTCTTATTCACTGATTATATGACATGAATATCATCAAGCCTCAGGGATAGCTACACAGTGATAAAGTAATCCTTCTAGCTATTCACACTGAAAAAACAATATGGATGAAAAAATGTAAAATTCTATATGTTCCAAGAGAAGAGATTTTTTGAATCAGTCCTTGGTTCTGTGACTTGGTCTGGTGACTCCAGTGATCTTTCCCTTATGTCATAATGCCATTTTCTTGAACAGAACAATTCATTATTTTTAATGGGGAAAGAACAATTAATTATTTTGAATTTTGAATTTCAGTTTTGAATATTATGTCATAGGAAGGAGACTGAAAAATAGAATTATAGGAATCTAAGAGATTAATAGTAGCATGGCTACATAGGTAGTAAGAAGCAAAGTGAAATTCAGACTCAAATCTGAGTGAAAATGTTATTTGCTTCCTAGTACTCTTTGCATCTCCATTTTCAAATCTACCTGTTTAGATATACCTGTTGCCACTTAAAATTTTGTGACTTGGGTAACAGAAAGGTAAGGTGACTTTTCCAACTTTTTCTGAAACATAAAGAGTATTGTATAATTGGGCAATTAGATGGCACAGTGGTGCTATCTATAAATTCAAATCTAGCCTTAAACACTCGCTGTGTGATTTCGAGCAAATCACTTAATTTTGTTTGCCTGTTTTCTCATATGTAAAATTAGTTCAAGGACTCACTCCAGTATCTTTGCCACCAGAAAAAATCAGACATAATTGAAAAAAATGGCCAGATTGTATAATTACCAAAAAAATTACAAATATGTCCATTTTTTTAATGTTGAAGTCAGGCAGAACTCAGAGGAATGGGCAAATCGACTGAAGTTTTTCTAAGTGGAAGGTTCCCTTAACATAAATCCTGCTCCCATAAAGAACTATAAAAGCTTTTTGTGAAATTTCCCAGTTACCAAAACAATCCTATTGGGTCATCCTGACCTTTTAACTAATAAAGGATGCGGTTGAAGAGTGCTGACTCATCAAGATTTGCAAAATCCCTAACTGCTCATATGTACACTATCATCACCATCTTCTCTTATCCACTAATGCACATAAACACACAAAGTCCTGTGAAAATATTCCCTTTTGTGCTTAATCATGGCTGATTGAACCCACTAGCTGTAAGTCTCAGGGTAGTGATAGATGTTGACATTGTTGCTGCTGTTACTATTGCTGGGGCTATTGATATGTATATATATAGCCATTTTGTCTTTTGGATCAAGAACTCTTATTACCATATAGGGAACCAGAATGGAGGTAATTGATTAACAAAAGATGCTACATGTGAATGTGTGTATTATGTACACATACATTCACATATATACATACATGTGTATATATTGCCAGAACACCTGGCACAAAATAGGTGCTGAATGTTTATTGATTAGTGTTTATTGATTAATTGATAAACATATGTATATAACACATTATTATCTATTTGTATATCTATCAATCTGCTTCTCTCTCTATATATATGTATATATGTTTGCATATTTCCCCTGAACCTATAATTTCTTTTGTATGAGAAACTCCTAGAAAATAAATTCCTCCTACTGATATTGATATTGATATTCCTCCTATGTGATATATTATCTTGATATCTGCAACTTATAGTCAGAGAAAATTGTCTTGGATAACTGAAAGGTTAAGAAACTTATTCAGCCAGTACAAATCAAAAGCAATTCATAAATCCCGATCATTCCAGCTTCCAGATCAACCCTTTATCTACTATTCCATGTTGCCTCCTTAATAGACATCATAAAATGAGAAATTAAGTTCTTAAAACAAGAACTACTTCTTTTCAAGAATGCAGTACCAGCAATCAACCTGTGGATTGAAACAGAGCAAGGTGAGCCAGTTTTTTAGGGAATTTTACCAAAGCCTTGGAAAGTATAGAAATGTGTTGGGACTAGGGGAACTTGGTTTATCCTTTGGATGTCTTCAAATGCTCTCTGCTTTAAAAAAAAACAAAAACCTGATGATAATAAGGTGAGTAGACAGTTTCTAAAGAACTCTGAGATTCTTAGAAGGTTCTGAGCTCCTAGGAACATGTACAAAACCACAAAAACATTGCACTGGCCTAAAATACACTGGTCTATAAAAAAAGAAAGTTACTTGAAGACACAGAGAAAGTTACCTTAATAAGTTCCAACTATATACAAGGCAATGTGCTAGATGATGGAATAAGGAAATGAAAATTAGAAAGTTATTGTTTTTCAAGGACCTTATAGATGCCTAGGGAGCACAGTATGTGCATAGACATGTATATTTGCACATATTGACAGAAAAGGGAATGCCAGAACCAGCTTAAAGCAGCTTGTGAAAGTCAATTATTAATTTTCAGTGTGAGCATTTACATCTCTAAAATGGAGGAACACTACAAATCAAGGATTAATTTATAATTTTGTTGATTTCTAGACTTAAGAAAGTCATAGAAAAATTATTAATAATGTGGATTAAACTTAAAAGGGTCATTACCCTTTCCCCCTCTAGCTAGTTGTAAAAATTTACTACTATAACATTTTATATACACATATGTATGTTGAACAGATCATTTATATAATACAAAGTAATTTTAGAAATATTGCTAGGGAAGAGAAATATTAATTTTAAACAGACAGGGTCTCCCTATTTTATTAAGGCTAGAGATACAGGGGCTATTTACCAACTCATTCTATTAGTTATCTGTAATGACCTTTGATCCTCTCCCTTTCTGACCTGGACCACTTCATTCCTCCTAAGGCAACATGGCCACTTTCCCACCCACCCCCCCTTCCCGGAGCCTCACTAGATTGGCTTTATCCCTGCTTGAATTTAGAATTACCAGGCTCAAGGATCCACTAACCTCCACCTCTCTGGCAGCTGAGATTAAAGGCATGGGCCACTATATCTGGATCATTATTTTTCTGTGAAGTCATTTTCCTTCTAAGTAATGATACTAGTTACTTCAAGAAAATATTGTAAAATCAGAATTCATTTCTTTAGCCTGGTCCATGAGCTTCTCCTTTGTAACTCTCTAGGTCCCAACACCTTTAACTCCTGGAAACCAGATAGTAGATATTAAATGAGAGGGACAAGTTTCTCCTTTATTTCTCTGAAGACTAGCTCCAGCCTTTGTCACTGAAGTTTTGTTTACCTACTTCCAAGATAATTCAGAAAACAGTTTCTCTGTCTTTTCCTTGCAGTGAGAGACAGTGTCAGATTGGAGATAGGACAGGGAGATCAGATGTCAGAGCCAATACAGAAGTTCATGGGAAGGTGTCGAGGGAAGTCAGGAAACATAATTGATGTGCTCTGGATGGGAGGGAAATGGGGAGGGTACTTCACAGCCTTTTCAGGAATCTGAGGCAGCCAGCTGAAATTGCTAACGTGATGGTAGGCAAATGAATCTGGACTTGAGGTTGTCAGCAGCATCCCATTTGGGGAGTTTCCCTCTTGCCACCACACATCCTAAGGGAATGAGGGTGTCATGAGGATCTGTCATTCCTCATTACTTGGTGTACTAATAGATGGATTCCCCTGTTGTTGCTATAAAACCCTGTGTACCACAACCATTTCCAGACGTAGTGAATTCTAAGGATTCTTTTTATCAACTTCCTAAACACAATGCTCACAATCCATAATTCTCTGCTAATCCCAAGGACTACCCTCCAGGGTAGAGATGAACTGAAAGGAGAAGAATATTTCACAATCATTTAAACATTTTGGAATATTTTTTTATATGCTGGAGTAGAAGGGAATAATATCAGAGAAACAAACAAGGTTTCTGAGTTCCCTTTCACATCTAAATCTATAATCCTGAGAAAAGGTTTCTGTCCACATGCAGCTTCCATTCAAATAGAAGAGAAGAATAGCAGTACATATATATGTGGTACTCTATAATTTACAAGAGTCCTTAGTGGTTATATGGATGTATACATATGTACATATTCATATATACGTAGTAGTTTCTAATTTATATGCCTCACAATATCCCTGTGCAATAATGGGTCATAATATTTTATTCTCCTTATTTCACTAATGAGGAAACTGAGACCAAGAGTTCCAAATAACTTGTCCACAATTACCTGATTCATAACTTTTAGGGCCAGACTTTGAACTTAGGTCTTCTAACTCCAAGGCTAATGTTCTTTTCATTTTGTGGCCCTATCTCTCAGCAACATAGTCCATAGGTGAATCATTATACAATAAGTACATTCCAGAGGGTCATGAATACACGGGAGGGGAAAAAAGTTTGTGCTGGGTCTTATAATTTGCATTAAGAAGAAGCAGTACGTCAATAAGGAGACCTGCAGTTGTATTGTTTAACAATCAATTTATCAAATATAGCTTTAAGTAAATTTTAAAATAAACAATTTATTAAGCAGCTACTTTTTTTGCTAACCACAGTGCTAGATGCTATAGATACAAAACCAAAAATAATTACAGTCCAGGGGAGACTTGTTGTTTGTTGTTGTCATAGCTGATCTTCTTGACCCAATTTGGGGTTTTCTTGGCAAAAAAAAAAAAGTGAAATAGTTTGCCATTTCCTTCTCCAGATCATTTTACAGATAAGGAAACTGAGGCAAACAGGGTTAAGTGACTTGTCTGGGTCGCACAGATAATAAATGAGGTCATATTTGAACTCTTATATATAAATATAAATCTTATTGATTCCAAGCCCAGTGCTCAACCCACTGTACCAACTATCTGCCACTTAAAGTAGACTACAAATGCATCAATAAGCATATGCATAATAAATACAAATTGAATGAGGGAGGTACAAACAGCTGGGGGTACAATGAAAGGCTTTTTTGTTGAAAGTATTGTTTGAACAGGAAGGAAATAAGAGATTCCAAGAGATAGGATTGTATTCCAGACCTGGGGAACAGCCTGAAGATGGAAGAGGAAGTGTCATGTGTAAGGAATGGCAAAGAAGCCAGTTTGGTTGGACTACTGAGTGTAAAGTAAGGGAATTGACCTATAATAAGATTGAAAAGATAGGTTAAGTGCTCGCTTCAGCAGCACATATACTCAAATTGGAATGGTACAGAGAAGATTATCAAGGCTTCTGTACAAGGATGACATGCAAATTCACGAAGCATTCTATATTTAAAAAAAAAAAGAAAAGAAAAGATAGGTTGAGGCAAGGTTATGAAGAGTTTTAAAATCTAAACAGATGAGCTTATATTGATTCTACAAGCAGTAAGAAGCCAGTGCAGCTTTCTTGAGTAAAGCTGCATGGTGAGTGTCATTCTGGCATATGGGTGGAGGATGGATGGAAAGGGGAGGGACTTGAAGCAGGAGGATACTGCAATAGGTTAGGTAAGAGATCATTAGGGCCTGAATTCTGTGGGTGTGTGTACAGTGGGAATGTCTCCTTGTGAGGAAGATGATAACTAAGAAAAACAACTACAAGATTTGGCAACTGATTATATTTAGGGGGTGACGGTGAGTAGGAGCTGAAGACGACTCCAGTTTGCAAACCTGGATAACTGGAAAAAATATTAGTATCTTTATCCGAGAGTTGAAGTTTAGACAAGGGTTTGGTCTAATGAATAAAACAATAATGGTTCCATGCTAGACAAATTGAGTTTGCGATACCATATGGTCATATGGATCAATGAGTTGAATATGTAATATTGAATTATCTAGTCTATGGGATCCCTTTCAAATCTAGGATTCTGTGATACAGAAGTAACAAAATGCAGTAGAGTTTGCAGATGAGAGAACATCTTGGTGAGATGAGAGAAATCCTAGAATACTTTCTGCAGGAGTTGGATTTTAAACTGGATTAGCAGTTCTTCCAAAAGGTCCTTTTCAACCTCTTCTCCATTCTTCTTATGCAGACAATACAATCTCTGGTGAAGGGACAGGGCAAGGGTTGTAAAAGGAGAGGCAGCAATGGCAGACAATTAAAATCCAAGTCTGACTTCTAGCTAAGCTCTCTTTACACAATAAAAAACTGCCTCTCTTTAATTAGACCATCTATTTACTTAAATGTAGACTCATTATGTCAATTTGTAGATTATATAATGTCACATAGCTATTTAATCTACTTTTAATTTCTCAAAGTACTTTACTGGGAATTTAAGAAATCAGGTTCCAGTTTAGGCCTTGCCACTAATTTGTTGTTGATTTTTGAGCAAGTCACTAATTCTTTGGGTTTCATCTTTAAAGCTATAAAATGAAGGGTTTTATTAGATGGAGTCCAAAGTCCTTTTTAATTCTAATATCATAGAGATTTAGATTTACTTAAAACCAAATATAGAATATACCCTCCCTGCTACTATCCCAGCAGCAGGGAATGTTTATGTTTTTCTTGGATCAGTTAGGAGAAGGGAGAAGGAAATTCCAGTGTTAAAGGACCCTTAACCACCCTCCATATGTCTCAGTCTCTTTTCATTTCTAAATTCCCTTTAAGTAACTATGTCATTGTCTCAGAAGATTGAAACTTCCATATTTGTGTACTTGTTGGCAATTGTGAATAGCCAGGTAGGCAATTTAGAAAAAGCAATGAAGCATACACATGAATCACTGATAAAGGAATGAAATATTAACTGCCTGAATTCCTTGTTTCTGACCCAGTGTTAAATGAATAAAGGAGACAAAAAGAACTGTCTCTCCAGATCAGCTTTATTGTTTGAAATTTGCAGATAGAAGACAAAAGGTCTTCACAACTTCACAATGTAAACTTAGATGTTTTTTCACTTTTTCAATACTTCAAAAAATCGGTGACTTAATCAACATGGGCATTCTCTCCCCTGAGTCAGAGCTCAATCCATTTATGCCTTTGCAGATAGTTTTTATGAGCTATAGTGACTAAAAAAAAAAATAATTATCTTTTGTTCAACTTCCTGGTACTGTCTTTCTGCACTTAGCTATGGGAGACTCTTAGACAGCATTTGTGACCCGTTGCTGTTTCTTTACTTTAATTCTTTCCAGCTTGTTAAGGCCTACAAGAACTTGGTCCCAGTTGGTATATCCTTTCAGAATTCAGAGCTACCTGCCTCCATGACACATTGAAGCATCAGAGTAGTTTTTCATTGGAAGACTTCTATTACAAGAAAGCCTAATGATGCACACGTTTTGAGATGGACAAGGTGAGGCAATTGTTGAAATAATATAGAATCATAGAATGATAGGATCTCAGAGGTTGAAGTTACCTCTGTGGTCATATACACTAGTGACTGTTATGAGTCTGAATCACTTCTCTCTCAAGGGGTGAGCCAGCCTTTACTTGAAGGCCTCTGGTAACAGAGAGTCTCTATCTCCCAAATCAAACCATTCCATTTTTAGAAAATTCTAATTTTATCAGAAGATGATGGCCCATTCGAGATACAAGCAACCAGTGCCTTTTAGACAGGGAGGAGAAAAGAGACAAGAAGTAAATTACTTGACAAGATTCTCTTGCTGATAACTAAAGAGAGCTGCCTTTCCTAAATTAAGATGTTGTCAGGAGTCTACTCATTGTTAATCAATCACATTTGGACCTAGTAAAACTTAATAAAAGTTTTTTTCAAAGCCTACAAATAAAACACAACTTGGGAGTTGCTGGTTCAGTGAATAACTCTGGTAAACAGGTAGTTTGTTGGAGTGGTCATCTTATAAATTGCCAATAAGAGCTGTGGGATAAATTTCAGTAGGTATGAATATCAAGGATAATGTTTCAATTACCGGTTGAGATTGTGCTGATGATGGTGATAGTGTTAGGGGTGGTAGTTGAGAAAAAGCCAATCCACAATCTTAATTATGGTTGGCAGAAAGGTAGTGGTACAGTGGACAAAATGCTTAAGGAAGATCTGAGTTCAGATCTTGTCACGTACTAATTGTGTGACCCTGGACAAGACTTTTGAACTCTCTCAGTCTTTGTTTCCTCTCTGTAAAATGGAATAATAATGACATCTACCTTATAGGGTTGCAATCAAGATCAAATGAAATAATATACATAAAGCACTTTGCAAACTTAACAGCACTATACACATCAGATAGTATTATTACAAAGCATGGTTTGTTATCCAGTTGTTGTACAAGAGAAATGAAAATGCTGGAACATTCAAACTCTTTCTGTTATCCCTCCCTCTCAATTCTTGAATGGCCCTTTCTACTCTCCAGCTTATCAGTAAGGATTAACTTTCCTTGGGAAGATGGAAGAAAAAAATTCAAAGGGAGAACAAAGAAGAAAAAGTTTCTGAGGAGGAGGTAGAGAGGAATTCAATCCATTGTCAGAATGATGAAGGGTGAGTAATATAGAGGAATAAAAAATGAGGAAAGATTATTGAAGTTGAGTTAAATGAGTCTAAACTTTTTCCCACAATGGGTAGAACTGGATTCTATGAGGAAGAAATTGCTTTCCACACACCACAAATGAAGAAGTGGGTCAACAGTTGCCATCATGATTGAGGGCATCTGTTATTTGTTGAAAAAAAGAGAATCATGGTGATATAAATTTAATCCAATCCAACAGATATTTCTTAGCTGTCTACTATGTTCAAGGCATTGTATTGTGCTAGTTGTTGATGATACAATAATACCACGAAAAAACTAGTCTTTGCCTAATGGGAGCAATATGCCATTCATCTGGGAAAACATAGCATGTAAATGCACTCAGTCCAGTGCCTAACCTATAGTAGACTTTTAATAAATGCTTGTGGACTGATCAGATAAGCACATGAATGATAATTTGAGGAGGAAGAAAACACTAACAGAGAGATCAGGAAAAGTTTCTCACAGCAGATACCACAAGAACTAAACCTTGAAGGAATCCAGGGAGATTGAGAGAGAGATGAGAAGAAAGAGACTACCAGACATGATCTTTAACCCATACAAAGCCCATACAAACCCTTTCAGAAGCTCAAGGCTCAATTCCATCTAACAATAGAAAAATGACAATGGAATCATCAGTTTTTAATAAACATGGCCTGAATCTTTAAAGTGCAAATCTAATTTTCTCTCAACCTAACCAAAAGGCTACTTTTGTTAGGAGGTTAGCAAAGAGAGATGGTAAAATCATACAAAAAGATCAATTCTGATCATATGAGAACATCTTCAAGTAAACAAATTTAACTCAATCACCTTGTTCTTTTCTAAAAAATGATGTTTGTATAGGTAGGAGGTGGAATTCTGAGTTCAGGGAAAAGCAGATAGATGAAACACTTTGGTTGGAATACAGAGTATATGAAGGTAGCAATAGGCAAGAAGCCTAGAAAGGTAGACTGAAGGCAAGTTGACATGTAGTCCTAAACTGAGAAATTCGTATTTTATGCTAGATGCAAGTGGGAGTCACCAAAATTTGAATAGTGACATGATCAAACATGTTTTAGGAAGATAATTTTGTCAACCATCTGTAGGATAAATCAATAAAGGAACAGAAAACCATATATTGACCTGAGTAAAGACAATATCCATTTCTGATGATAAACGTAGGAACAAATTATTTCATCAAAATGGATATGGAAAGCATATTTAGGGGCTATGCAATCTGGAGAAGTAGGTGAAAGATCTTTGGGCACAAGAATATCTTCAACAATGCTCAAGTGGATAGTAGAGCCTTTAGAATAAGTAATGAAATTTGGAAAGTGAACAGATATCTAGAAAATTTATGTCAAACAATAATTATGTGATTTCTGAACCACGGCTTAAGATTCTTGCATAATGGACTCTGGGTCTAGGAAAGAACATATCCATTAATATAGGGGAGTAAACATATTTACCTAATGTTCTTATCAAAGAGACTTAAAGATACTTAATTACTCTGATGTATCTATGATCTAACCAATTTGAGTATTTCTCTCATTAGTTATCATCCTAAACCTTCTTCTCCTTCATACATACACACACACACACACACACACACACCCCTTCTCACACATATTATCTGACCAAGTGTGCCTTTGGTGAACATATTGGGTTTGGCTATTATTTAGAAGACTTCTTTTAGGTCTTTTAGTATTTTGTAAGTCCCAGGGCAACATTCAGACTCTTAATGTTCTCTCTTCCTCTTAAATCGTGAATACCCCACCTGCTTTTCAAGTCATGTATTTCCTTTATGTAATTTCCTAATTTACAAGCCATCATTTGTAGTAGGAGGCAGTTACTTATGCCCAGCATACATCTCTTCATTGTCTTTAATTCTGTCATGATTTAAATTTGAATGACATGAACAAGAGAATATTTTTATTTTCCCCAGTTACATTTAAAACAATTTTTATATTTATATTTAAAATTCTGAATTCCAGATTCTCTTCCTTATCCCCACTCCCAGCCACCATTAAGAAAGCACCTGTAAAGTTATATAAACATTACCATGAAAGAAATGTTGTGAAAGAAAACATAGATCTCCTCCTCTTAAAAAAAAATCCAAGAGAGAGAAAGACACACACACACACACACACACAGAGAGAGAGAGAGAGAGAGAGAGAGAGAATATTCAGAGAAAATAAGTTCTTTCTTTGGGTATGGATAGGACTTTTTTTTTTTATCAAAACTCCAGGGTAGTTGTGGATCACTGTATTGCTGAGAACAGCAGTCATTCACAGCTGATCATCCCAAAACATTGCTATTACTTTGTACACAGTGCATTTCACTTTGCTTGAGTTCATGAAGGATTTTCCAAGTTTTTCTGAGAGCATCTTGGTCATCTTTCCTATAGAACAATAATATTCCTTCATAATCACATACCACAATTTCTTCAGCCCATTCCCCAGTTGGTGGGCACCTTCTCAGTTTTCAATTTTTTGTCCTGAGAAGAGAGCTTCTATCAATAATTTTGCACATTTAGGTCCTTTTGCTTTTAAAAAAAAATTCTTTTGGGATTTATGCCTAGGGATGGTATTGTTACATTAAAGGATATGCATGGTTTTATAGCCCTTTAGGCATAATTTACATATTTTTGATTATTTATCAATTGGGGCATGGCTTTTTTTTTTTTAACATATTTGACACAGTTCCATATGTCTGACAAATGAGATCTTCTTAGAGAAATTTGCTTCAAAATTCGTTTGTTTTTGCAATTATTGTATCCCCCCCATTTATTTTATTATCTCTCCTTTCACCCTGTCCTCCTCAAAAGTGCTTAGCTACTGACTACCCCTTCTCCCAGTATGTCTTCTCTTCTATTACCCTCCCCCCTTCCTGTATGGCTTTCCTCTCCTATTTTCCTGCAAGGTAAAATAGAGTGTGTATGTTATTTCCTTTTTGAGCCAATTCTGAGAGTAAAGTTCACTCATTCACTCTCAAGAGGAGAATATTTGTGTTAAAAAGTTTAGATTTTATGTTAAGGAATAGCTTGGAATTGTGAAAAAGTATTGCATGATTTCCAAAATAAAATCCAGTTCTTCTTCTCACGTTAAATTCTGATGCAATTGCAGTGTCTGTCCAACCTAATCTTCCTAAGGCAAAGCCCTTACCATATCACTCTTCTGCCCCAAAATTTTCAGTAACTATATTGTGTTGCTTCTAGAATTATAAAATATAAACTCCTTTGTGTTATAGAAGGTTGTCCATAGTCAGGCTCCAATCTATTTCTCCAGGCTTATCATACACTAACATATATTCTACATTCTGACACACTAAATGACTGTTTCAGAACTACAACAAATGCACAAAATATTGCCCTTCCTCAAACCCCCACTGTTAAGGAAGGCCAAAAATCTAAAATGGAAGTCAGTTCAAAAAAGTTGGGAGACTCTCAGGAATGAAATTCTGGTAAAGACAAATATAAAAACTTTTAGTAAGTGATCTTAAAAAGATCTCAGAAGCCAGCTAGTCTAACACTCTTGTTTTGATTAGGCAGAAACTGAGGCTGGGAGAGATTAAGGGATTTATCAACCAAGACCACACAAGGGATAAACATCAGAGGCAGGCTCTGAATTCCAGCCCTCTGCTTCTAGAACCAGTGTGTCACACTATCCTATCTTAAACTTGAGGGAAACAGAAACTTGCATCAAAAGGAACTCCGATATATCACAGATACCTGCCCCTGACATTGAATTCAAAACTGTACAGATCACAAAGCCTCCCCAAAGCCCTACTAAACTAGTTAATATTAATTATTGATAATGATTAATATAATTATATTATAATATAATAATAATCCTAATGAATAACTCAATGATAAAATACATGGAAAGAACTTTGTAAAACTTTAAAGTGCTCTATAAATATTGACTACCATCATCTTTATCTAAGGTTAGGCAAATGGTAGGTCTCCCTGCCTTGTAAATGTCTCATGAATAGACCTGGCCAAAAAAAAAAAAAAAAAATTCAGTTGTCTGGAGACTCACACAACTCAGTACAGAGAGATTCATTCCCCCACCCCAATGATTAAATTTTTGACAAATCAGTACAAAAATATTCTTGTGCCTGTAGCAGATTTTATTGCAAAGGGCAGCAGTGGAACAGAGGAAAATTGACATATAGATGTGAATAGAGGGTGTCTCAAACTTCAGTGGGTCTGGTGCATGCCTTCAAGGATCTTGAGGAGAAAAATGGGCCCTAAAAAAGTACTATAATATCTGGAGTGGCAGCATGGTCTGGAAGAGGACATTAAGAAGAGGTTCAATGACAGTTGTCATTGAGTAAGTGCACCCTTCTGTGGAGGAAACCCTTTTTTGATTTTGACAAACCAAGACAAAGCCTCAGTTGTCTTGTACTAGTTTCCCTTTGTACTTTGGATATGGAAATTCAGAAAATTTAAAAAAAAAAATTTAAATGGCTCTCAGTCCTGAGTAGTTTCCCTTTCACTTAAACAGGGATGGTAGTGAAAAAGATGACAATAAAGGGAGAAGACAATCTATAAACTAATAATATTTCAAATATGAGATTTTTGTTCAATGAGCACTTAGAAGGCAAGAACTATCTTAATTTGGTATTATTTCAGCAAATCAAAAAAAGAACTGGTAGAAGAATTCACTTTATTGGAGAGCAAAGTACTTGGCAGAATTTGTTACCTTGTATATTCATGATAATTTTTTAAATTTTTAAAAAAATTTTTAAATTAAAAATTTAAATTTAATTAAAAAAATTTAAAATTAAGCAAAAATCTTAATCAGCATCAAATTAGAAGAAAGGATGAAGATGTGAAAACATAGCACATAATTGCAACAATTTCCATCTTACCTATGCTGGTGCTGAAAACAGAATGGAAGAAACAAAAATACTGATTTTGAGTAAATCCACTGGCATGTGATTTCTACTGCCCTGCTTTAAGGTCTTTTTGGCCTAATGACCTGTTACTGTGGTAAATGCAGAAGCAAAGGAGAGTGACATTTTATTTGAATCAGTATCCTTTTTGATCTTAATTATATTATTCTTATCCTTTGTTGTTAATAAAGTCATTTTATTAAATTTTATGGTCCACAAGTGTCTCATTGCATTCTTAACCCAAGTCTGAATCACTAGCCTGAGGCAGACCTGGCTCAGAATATATGTCTTTATCCAAGCATAAAACATTGTAGGATTTTATAGAATTTGAAATGAAACTCATTGATTATATCCTCTTCATTTAAAAAACAGAGACAACACTTGCATTTCTCCTGTGGCACTACCTGTATTCTCCTTTTTTGAAGATGGCTGACAGGCCCACCAATCACATATATACTCATACTACTCTATCACTACTTTTATCTCTTATATTACTTCTGAATAAAGCTCATCTCTTTTTGGTTTCTTTTTCCTTTTTATTCTTTTCTTTTTGTACATTAATTTTAAAATATACATTTCTTTATGAATTGTGTTAGGAGGAAAACATTAGAACAAATGGGAAAAACTATGAGAGGAAAAAAAAGAAAAAGGGGGGGGAAGTAAATATAACATGATGATTTACATTGTTTTCATAGTTTTATCTATGGATGCAGATGGCATTTTCTATTCAAAATTTATTAGGATTGCCCTAGATCACTGAACTCCTAAGAAGAACCAAATCTTCCATAGCTAATCATTGCACAAGCTTGCTATTACTATGTACAATGTATTCTTGGTTCTTCTTGTTTTGCTCAGCATCAGTTTGAGTAAATCTTTCCAGGCCATTCTAAAATCATCTTGTTTATCATTTTTAGATAACAATAATTGAATTAGGCATATTTTAGTATCGTAGTCCAATCTCAGGTCCCATTATCCCAATTCTCAATGGAATCTGAGGTTGTATTTGCCTCTGCATTAGAATTTCTGATTTATCCTCTATTTACCCATACTTTGTGCATTTGCATGTAGAATTTGAGACTTCTGAGTATGTTTTAATATATTTATACTGTTTCCTAATTTTTCTTGTAAAATGATGTTATCTTACTCAGCTGCTCATGTAAATGTAAATTATTGTTTTTATTATTATGTGCTGGTCAGGCTTATAATTTCCACCTCGTAAAATCCAACCACATCGTCAGAGTGAACAACAAAAACAGTAACTTCTAACTCTGGATATGTAACCTTCAGTACGTGCAAGACTAGGACAAAGAATCAGCTAAACTGATTGTTAATATGAGCATGTTTCTAGAAAAAAAAAATTCTAATCTGATTCACAGAACCTTACTGAAAGGTATTTTGTCAAAAATTTCTAAGTATTATTTTATTCTCTAAATCATTAAATTCAGAATTGTAACTCTTCTGTTAGAGGCTTCCATTTGAGGGTATGCTTTGAAGGACTAAATTAATGCTACTTAGTGCCTCATTGGAATGAGAAATCCCTGAATAAGAGGAACTCAAAAATTAGGAGATTTGATCAATTTCTTGTTTTCAATTCCTTCATTTGAAGGCAAATACTTCTTCAAATAGATAACTATGCGATTACACTGCATCTGTATTAAATAGCAGATAAAGAAATTCACACATTAAATTTATATGTAGAGCTAAATGAAAATGCGAGTGAGGAATAGACCTCTCAATCCGAGAGCAGATTGGGGAGATTATGTGGCAATTGTAATAGGATGTAGATGTAAAGATTTCCTGGCTTTTTCTTTTTTTAAATAGAACAAGTCCCATATCTCTGGGTTAGAAAGGCCGCCTCCTTTTAGAGAGCTCCAAAATTATTTTGGGGGAGCAAGGTGTTATCTGCCACCTCTGCTTCTAGATCTCTATTTCAGGAGCGTAGTAATTGGCTAAAGAACATGAGACCAGAACTAGAATGTTTCTTGATTTTTTCAACATTAGCTCACAAGGCAGCTAGGTGATACAATGGATAGAGAGAGGGCTGAGCGAAGATTCATCTTTTTGAGTTCAAATTTAGCCTCCGACATTTACTTAGCTATATAATCCTAGGCAAGTCACTTCACCCTGTTTTCCTGCTGCCTCATGTATAAAATGAGATAGAAAGTCAATGCAAACCTTTTCAGTATTTTTGTCAAGAAAACCTCCAATGGAATCAAGAAAAGTCAGACAATTGAACAAAAACAGCAAACAAACAAACAAACAAACCAAACAAACAAACCAAACAAAACAAACCAGCTAACAAGGACCACATGAAAAGTTCTATTTATGATATCAGCTTCTAAGAGATTATTCAGGTCCAGATGAGTACATTATCTATGACGTTATTATTGGGAAAAGAGGATGGAGAGGTGTTCAGCTAGTTTTAGGGATGAAAGCAAGGAGCAAAGGACAATTAAACACTTACAATCTACATACAAATTATCTGTCAAGTGCCAGGAGAATGTCCTTGGGCTATTCAGGCTCATCAAAGGCCAAATAGAGATGCTTATGGTTCCCAGTCCACACACCCTCTTCTCCCTCAGGATTTTAAATATGAATACTAACTCTGTAGTGGTAGAGCCTTCAATACAGAGAGATTTTAGCAAGAGGATAAAGACCTTACTTATTAAAATAACTATGTATAAATATGTGTTTGGGCATCCTACAGCAAAAAATGTTGATTCACTTATGCTCCTCAGAGAAAGGAAGAACATTTGCAAGTACAAAACTCTTAGATGGTATATATAGACCTAGCATTAAGGAAAGCATCACAGTGGTAAAAAATTTTGTTTTCCCTTTATCAGGCGCTTCTCTTTTCTTTGGCTCAATGTCGTTCCCAGCACAACAATCTAGGAACTTCACTATCTTTCACCACTAAGTATGTTATCGTTACTCTCTCTTGGGGAAAAAAAAAAGTTTCACAATTTCAAAGAATTAACAGGTTTATGTATAAGTCAAAGAAAACAGAGCTCACACAGAGCATAACAAGCCACCTACAAACACCCTCCCAAGAAGCCTGCACAGCCTCCGTAGCTTGGAGTCGTGCCCTGGGCAGCCTCGCAGCGGGGGGCTCATTAGTTTGGTCTTCCACTAAAGCTTTCGCAGTCTTTCCTTAGTGGCAGTCGGCTCTACGGTTTTCTCACTAGCTGTCTGGCTTTACTGTTCCACTTGCCTGCCACCATCCACAGCCTCCATCAGCCTGAGCACTTCTTGATCCAGAACTTCCAGAAGATTGTTGCATTCTAGCATTGCTTGTTATGGTTCCAGAGTTGTGCAAATATCCCATAGTCCTCTTCTGCCAATTTGTGCCTGTCATATACTTCCATTTTATTTTCAATTTTCCTCACCTACCAAAAGAAGGCATCAGTAGTGCCCTTTCCCAGGAAGCCTCCATCATGATTCCTTTATGGAAACAACTCTCTGAAGTTCTTTTCATAATGAACTGTGTTCTAGTTCAATATACAGCTGCAGACTGGGATAATGCTACTTTGGACAGGATGACTTCAGAAAGGCCTGGAGAGACTTACACAAACTGATGCTGAGTGAAATGAGCAGGACCAGGAGATTATTATATACTTCAACAACAATACTATAATGATGACCAGTTCTGATGGACCTGGCCATCCCCAGCAACGAGATCAACTAAATCATTTCCAATGGAGCAGTAATGAACTGAACCAGCTACGCCCAGAGAAAGAACTCTGGGTGATGACTAAAAACCATTACATTGAATTTCCAATCCCTATATTTTTGCCCACCTGCATTTTTGATTTCCTTCACAAGCTAATTGTACAATATTTCAGAGTCTGATTCTTTTTGTACAGCAAAATAACGGTTTGGTCATGTATACTTATTGTGTATCTAATTTATATTTTAATATATTTAACATCTACTGGTCATCCTGCCATCTGGGGGAGGGGGTGGGGGGGGGTAAGAGGTGAAAAATTGGAACAAGAGGTTTGGCAATTGTTAATGGTGTAAAGTTACCCATGCATATAACCTGTAAATAAAAGGCTATTAAATTTTTTTAAAAATGCTACTTTGGAACCTCTTTTTATCCCATAATTCCCATGATTTCTATCCTTGTAAAAGAATTCTTCCAGGAATTAAAAATATACCACTCCTCTGCAATTCAGAAATACTGTTATTCCCAATATTGGGTTGGAGGCCATAGAGAATACACAGCCTGACTCACTTTCTCCCACAGTGCCATGATTTCCACTTTATGTACGTATCAGCACCTTCTACATTTAGTTCATCCCCTCTGTTTCTTTGTTCCATGAATTCCTCTAGAACCAACTGGGAAAGTTTATTCAAATTACCTGTAATAGCTTCTCCTTGACTTTTGTTTATTCAGAGTAAGGAATTGTCTCCGAAAGAGGAACTGATCATTCCCAAAGTCATCTATCTGTTACCCCATAACATCAGGGATAGTGAACATTTACTATCTCGAATACAAAACTATGTGTGGAAAATATTAGTGATCATGTTCAATAGTAAAAATGGACATTTTAAAATTTTTGATCCTCAATTTTTCTGAATCCCCCATTATTCCAGAAGAATTTCAAAAGTTTAAACATTTCACTATCATCAATATATGCTGTAAGGTGGAATGAAAATCTTTGTCTCTTATTAAAAGAATTCCAAGTGGCGGTGAATGATACCGTGGCATTCATATCTAGCTTATGTTCTATCTCTTCTTTGATTACTTCCTTGATCACTTAAGACCATGGGGATATCTTCTTCCTCTGAACTATAGCATTTCTTTTCTCTGTCATTCAGTTGCTCCCTATCAACTACTGATTTGTGATTTCTCATATTATCTTAGATAGTATGAGCATTTATTTCTCAGAAATCTTTAAATGCTAAAAAAAAAAATCATGGCTTTATTGCTTAGATATAAGAACGTGATAGAGAAAATATTAACAATACAGATTAAAGTTAAAACTATGTCATCTATTTTTTTTTCCTTGAGAGCTGGTTAAATATTTACTAGTACATTCCTGCTTCATCTCCAAGTCACACAAAGTATTGCCAACCAGTACAGGGTGATCAGAAGAAATAATTTCATCCTTAAGCCTAGATTAGATGAAAGAAAAGATAAAAGAGAATTTACTAAAATCTAAAGTGAGAAAAGTAAAAGATTGTGAGCTTATTGAAATTTTCAGTTAACACAAAACTCCAGAAATTCTACTTAAAAATCAGATGCCCAAAATTTCATGACCTTTCATTTTATTTTTTCTCAACAGTATTTTATTTTCCAATATATATTTTTTCAACATTCACTTTTATAAGACTTTGTGTTGTAAAATTTTCTCCCTCCTTTTTCTTCCTCCCCCTTCCCAAGATAGCAAGCAATTTGATATAAATTAAACATGTGCAATACATTTAAACATAATTCCATATTAGTCATATTGTGCAAGAAAAATAAGATCAAAAGGGGAAAAAATTACAAGAAATAAAAAAGCAAATAAATAAATAAAACAAAAAAAAGGTAAAAATACTGTTTTGATCCCTATTCAGCCACCATAGTTCTCTGTTTGGTTAGAGATGGCATTTTCCCTCCAAGTCTATTGGAATTGTCTTGAATCACCACATTGCTAAGAAGAGCAAAGTGTTTATGATTTTTTAAAAAGGAAATGAGCAAATATTGCCCTTTCTACCTCTACATCGAATATCTGATTCCTCTATTTATACAACTACCACTTTCAGGCCCTTGTCACCTCTTACCTAAATTATTGCAACAGCTTCCTAATTGTTTGCAATAGCTTCTTAATTGTTCTCCTCTCTCAAGTCTCTCTTAATTCTAATATATCTTTTTCATTGTCGTGAAGGTAGTTTTCCTTGAACGGGTGTGACAGTTTTACTCAAACACTTTCAGTGGCTCCCTATTGCCTCTGGAATCAAACATAAATTCCTCTACTTAACTTTTAAATCCTTTATAACTTAGTTCCAACTTAACTTCCCGAGATTATTATATATTAATTCTTCTTCCATTCTTTTTAATCCTTTCAGACAGCTTTTTTTCCTGTTTCTCACTCACGTCACTTCCATGTCCCATTGCCAGGCCTTTATACTAGCTACCCCTTATGCCTGGAATATACTCCCTTCTTACCTCCACTTCATAGAATTCATTTTTTCCTTCAAGGTTCAATTCAAACACTACTTTGTCTGTGAAGCCTTTCCTAATTCTTCTACTTCTACTGCCTTCTCTCCCAAATTACATCGTACTTCACTTTTTTCCATATTCTCTTTACATTTATTCTTTGTACTCATATAATTACTTGTCTCTCCCATTAGAATGCAAACTTCTTGTGAGTAGGGATTGCTTCATTCATCTTATTTTTTCACAGTGCCTAGTATAATTGTATTCTACCACAATATTTGATGGAAAGCATAAAAATATGTCCAAATTTGTACACAACAAGAACATGCAAATGGCCATTGACACAATAAAAACCAAGAAGAAAAGTGGGATTACCAAGAAAACTCCTAAGGATAGGTATCAACTACCATATATTTAGAAGCAAACAGTTTTTGAAGATACTTTATAAGGGCACAGAATATCATATCAATGTCTAAGTGGTATGTACAGAAGACTCAAATTCCATATCACTCAATTAAAAATGACCAAAAAAAAGAAACATGGAACATAATTTGCGAAACAAAAGTATACCAGAAATTCTAAATTCCCTTTTTCAGCAACTAAAAGCAAAATTCAAAAGATTAAGGCTACCAGTGAAAAGAATAAAATAAATAACATCAATTAAAAAAAAACGTTCATACAGAGGCCTGAGAAGTAAGGAAATTAGAGGAGAGAATGAGCAAATGTAAAATTTCTGGATATCTTTATAATACCAAGAAGTTCACTTCTAATGAAATTCAAGTAGATCAAGAAACAAAAAGTATGAGCATAATTAATGTAATGAATGAAAAAAATAGTGGAATTAAAGTAGTCGACTGAAACTACAGCTTTTCTGCAAAACTGGAAAGCAGCAGGACTAGAAAAGGTCCAAAATTATTGGCTCAAACGTATCACATTGGTGCACTAATTACTCACAAAACACTTTACCCAGCTTCTTCTCATATTTAAACCTAATGCAATCTTTTTTAAAAGGGGATCTTAGCACTAAAGATGAAAACACCAGTGAACTCTCCAAATATAAAACAATTACGTGTCTATGTACTTTATACAAAGCCTTCACAGCTTGTAGCACTGGAGAAAAAATTATAAACATAAGAAAATAATATTAGCTGAGGAACAAAAAAAGGGCATGGCAAAAGTCCTAAGAATATAAAGAGAAACTCATTATCTATTTGGTAAATATTGAACAAGCCACCCCAAAGCACCAGAACATTTATACTGCTTTTATTGATTATGGCAAATCCATTATCAGTTCTAATCAGTAGTCATTTAATAAGTGCCTACTGGTGTGTTACCATTAGGTACTTGGGATATAAGGAAAGGTAAAAGAGGTCCTTGCTCTCAAGGAATTTACAGTCCAGTGGAGGAGACAACTTGCAAACAACTATTTTCAAACAAATTACATACAGGACAAATCGGAGATTATCAAGATGGGGATGAGACCAAAATTAAGGGAAATTAAGAAAGACTTTCTGTAGAAGATGGGATTTTAGCTTGGACTTGAAGGAAGTCTGGGAAGCCAAAAAGAAGAGATGAGAAAGGATAGTCTTTTATTCAGTTCCTCACTTGCAACTTGTTCATGTATTTCAAATACACATAACAGAGCAAAGTATAAAGAGAATGCTAGAATTATTTGATGTACGCACTGGTGACTATTCTTTATTTAAAACATACCACAAACACAATAATGTTAAGGACAGTTAACATAAAACTACCTTTTTTCCAGGAAGACAGTTTAAGCCAATTATGGTTCTTCCCAGCCTTAAATGCTAGCTTCCAAATAAGAGTGTTGACTGGAGATATTTTATTAATCACTGGATGACATTGAAATGCATGGATGACATCATTTTATATGGCTTCACCAAAAATACACTAAACAGCTCCTTCATCTTGTGGAATGTTTCTCCAATGACATCAAGATGTCTTCTAGATTTAATTTCCCAACTGATAAATGGTCAAAGGAAATGAATAGGCAGTTTTCAAGTAAGAAAAATATTTAAGCTATCAATAGCCATATTAAAAAAAATGTCTTAAGGTGTTAGAGAATTAGAGATAGCGAATTAGAAAAATGCAAAATAAGTCAACTTTGACGTTCCATTTCATATCTATTAGATTGATAAAGTTGATAATAATGAAAAATGATAAATGCTGAAAGGATCTGGGAAAATAGACACACTAATTTGCCAATGATGGGGTTTCCATTCTGGAAAGCAATTCCAAACTGTGGCCAAAAAGCTACTGAACTGTGCATACTCTTAAACCCAGCAACACCACTCTTAGGACTATACTGCAAAGAGATCAAAGAAAAAAGAAAAGGTCACACAAGTACAGAGATAGTGATAGCAACTTTTTTTTCTGGTGTCAAAGAACTAGAAACTAACGGTTGTCCGTGGCAAAACAAGTTATGGAATAAAATTTGTGATAAGACTATTATGCTACAAAAAATGATGAAGGGGGAGAATTTCAGAGAAACCTGGGAAGACTTGTATTCTATGGTACAGAATGAAGAGAACTATTTATATAATAGTAACAATATAAAAAGAAACAACTTTGAAAGACCTGGAAACTGACTGACACAATGACCACACATAATTCAAGAGGACTCTTGATAAAACATTATGTCTATGTCATAACAGAGAACTAATGAACTCACAGTGAAGACTGGGATTTAATTTTTAAACATGGTCAGTGGGGAAATTTGTTTTGCTTTAACTATCTATCTTTATAACAGGATTTTTTTTTCTTTTTCAATATGGGGGGTAAGAGTAAAGGGGGAAGGAGAAGGAGAATCTTTTTAAAATAATATGAATTTTTGTTGTTTTAAAGAAGAGTCTTAGAATGGACTTCCTCAGTGGAAAGAGGACTAAAGAGAACAAGGATTTGGGAAAGTTAAGGCTGAGCAGAATAATGAGGGTATGGAGACAGATAGCGCTGGAAAGGAATTTCAGACTTAATGCAGGGAGAGTAAGGGGACCCCCAAGAGAGACATATGAATGCTCTTGTCAGGGAAAGGGGGGCAGCCCATCCTCACTTCCTACCTCCCCTGAGCCAACAACTCATATTCCTTCCTTCTTTCTCCAAGGGCTGCCTCCCTAAATTGCAAAGAGATTGATTTGTTCTTCAAAGAACTGAGCTCTCATCTCAAACTGCAGAATCCACGCTTTGTTGTCTGCTTGCTCTTTTCAAATGACTTGTGTACATACATACTCATGTTTACATGTTCTATCTCACACTTCCCTCTTCTCCCAGGAGAACTTAAGCTTGTTGAGGGCAGAATTTTTGTTTGGGCTTTGTACCACAGTGTCTGATAGGCATCAGGCACTTAGACTACTTGCCGGATTGGATTAAATACCCGCTGTCTTTACTTCTTTCTGAGAAAGATTAATTCCAGTCAGGGGGGTGTCACTGTAGGCTCCAGTGTTGCAGATAAGATAAAAGCATAGTAACCTATCATTTCAGTAGCCTGTTTTCCCACCACGGACTGTGTCGCCTTTTCTAAACAAATCCAGGCTTAACATTTAGTAAAAAACCAACATTCCTTTCTTTCCTAAAATGCTTCCCCGTAAATTGGTCCTGGCACAAGAAATACGGATGCCCGCGGGAATGCAGAGTTAGACAAACAAATGCCTTCTCTCCCTCCCCCAGCCCTTGGACCAGGATCAGTATTATGGACTATAAGATAAGGATGTTGGGTTTTTCAGGTGTAATGGATCCTTTCTGGGAGGTTCAAACAGTCCATTGAGGGAGAGCAGCTGCATAGTAATACAATAGATAATGTGCAGGGCTAGTCAACTCTCTCCAAGTCCGAGCATTTTATTGTCCTGAGCTTTCACTACTCGTAAAATCTGGTCTTTCCCTCTTGTATCCCATATGGAAGAAATAGAATGAAAGCTACAAAATGGAGAACAGGAGAAGCTGGTTTTTGTTCTCTCAGGGAGGAGACCAGGTAATTTAAGAACCAGTGGAGCCATCATGAGCCGAGCTGTGGACTAAGGTAATCTCCCCAAACCATAGATCTGCTTCTCGGCTTGGCTCCCGAGAAAGGCTAGGCGCTAGAAAGGAAGTAGATTACTCGGTATCATATTGCCAGAAGGCTGTTCAGCCTGGTCGCACCCACTGTACTACATACATATTTATTTCTGTCTCAGCGCAGCAGAGATTGCTTTATATGCTTCCTGTGAGGGCACCAAAGAGAAACAGAAGGTTAAGTAGCAAGAGGAAGAGGGGGAAGGGTGGGAGTACCAGCAATA
Organism: Sarcophilus harrisii; assembly: GCF_902635505.1. Taxonomy (NCBI): domain Eukaryota; kingdom Metazoa; phylum Chordata; class Mammalia; order Dasyuromorphia; family Dasyuridae; genus Sarcophilus; species Sarcophilus harrisii. Next base: position 528,682,713 of record NC_045426.1, on the reverse strand, counting down.
AACAGGTAGGAAGGAGACAAAACGGATTTTGAGAGTAAGGAAAACAGTCTTAGGAGTAGAAAAATAACCCACTAAAATAGGGAAGAGCCAGAGGAGTGTAGTAAAACGTTTTAAAAAAAAAAAATTTAAAGGAAAAAAAAAATCTCTGAAATACTTGTGTTCCACGTGATGCAGTTAAGTTTGGGGAAGTTCTGTGCAGATGAAAGACAGGAATACTTGGTGTAAATTCATAACTTCAAAGACAATTTTCTGTTAGCTGTGTAAACGCTATTGCTTGTGATAGGCACTCCGGTTATAGATTTTAAACAGATGAAACAAAATAAAATATATTTAGACTTATTTGGTTAATTCTGTGAGTGTATGTAGAAACAACCACTGTGGTCAACAACAATCTTAGGCCTCTGAGACTCATTAATCAGTGTCAGCAGCACAAAAGCAAAAGAACATGGACTAGGCCATGACCTAATAAATATCTCTTCTGCAAAATTCAATATTTCCTTTTTTCTTTAAAGTGACCCAATCAAAATTTCTCAAAGTTAAAGAAATCTGCTGAAAAGGAAGTAAAGGAAGAAAGAAAGGAAAGGAGATAGAAGAGGGAGGGAGAGAGAAAGAAGGAAAGGGAAGAACTATGAAAGGAACAAGAGGGAAAGACAAAGAGTCAGAGACAGAGAGAAACTCTGATATCTAGTCAGACATATGAACAAAATTCTCCAAGGCCATATATCTACTTGCTTCATAAGGTAGTCACAAAACGATATGGCATTCCTGGTTGCCAGAAGTCTTCAGATAAAGTCAACTGTAAAGTGTTTCTTCATTCTTGTTACAGCATCCTTGTGGTTTTTGACAGTATGATAGAACTACCTTTCTGGTCATTGAGAGCTCAACCATCCAGTTTATTTTGTTATTTTTTTTTTCTCCCTAATGGGAGTCAGTGGTAATATTAAATATATTTCTGTCCTTGAAAATATTATTTGGGACATAAATACTGTTTTAAGCAATGTCAACTCACTAACATAAAACTTCCCTCTACCCCTGTATCTCCTCAAACAAAATAAAATGAACTAGCCAGTCAAATAAGCATATTCTTCCTTTTTTTGGTTTTGTTTTGTTTCGTTTTCATTTTCCTGATTGTCCTTTGAAGAAAAAAACCACAACATTATCAATTACATCTTGGTCTATTTTATTATTATCTGTTTTATAATAGATGGTATTTAAAAACATTTTAAAGTTTGCAAAGGGTTTTATGCACATTAATCTCATATAAGCCTCACAACAATCTTGTAAAGTAAAAACTGCAAGTACTATTAGTTCCATTTATAGATAAAGCAAATGATTCTGAGGTAAAAATGACTTCTCCATAATAATAACTATTCAGAGGAAATTATTTTATTGCTTTAAGATATATTTTAGATATTTTATTTCCTTATATCTTAATAATAATCCACTATTATCCTCATTTTACAAATAAAGAAACTGAAGCTCACAAACAAAAAAATAATTTGGAATTTATGTTTCTACAAAGAAAAAGATAAAGGATTACAACCAAAAATAAAAGCTAGAAAAATTGACTATAATCCTACTGGAAAGAAAATTAATACTGAATGAAATAGAGAACTTCCAAGCATTTCTGGTGAAAATATCAGAATTGAATGGATTCTTTGTGATATACAGGAGTCAAGAGAAACTTTAAAAACTAAATAAATTTGAAAAATTAGAAGCATTTATATAATGATGAAGTGTTTATATCCTAATAGGGGGACAAAAAACATGTGTCTCCTCCTAGCACTAATGTCTTCAAGAGACATAGAAGGAATAAATAAGACAGAAGGACTGGTAGTAGTTTTGTTATGTTTTAGTGATCTGAAGAAAAAAAATTTAAAGGGAAGAAAAAAGTATCCTAATATCCTAAGGAAGTGAGGGAAAAGTTGTAGAAGGTCTTATAATCCATGTTCTTTAATGGAAGACTACAAATGTAGAGGAAGAGGTAGGGTAGAATTGACTACATATGAACCTTATTTTTTTCTAAACCTGACAAAGGAGCTTTCAATACAAATCCATACATACAGTTTAGTGTTAAACACATTAAAATCAGCAGGAGAAAAGGAAAGCAAATTCAGGGAGGATTTGGCCATGAACAAAACAGATATACTCCAACTTCATGGGGTAATGAAAAGGAAATAAAGAACTTCTGATTGGAACTGGGCAAAGAGAAATAGAAGAGAGGCACTGCAGAAGAAACAAATCCCTCTGTTGTTATCACTCTCTTCTTTGTAAAAATAGGCACAAGGGGAAGGGGCAAAGAGAGGAAATAGTGTAAGATGATAGGATGGAGGGAAATGTGCAATTAACAAGCATTATCATTAATGTGAATAGATGATCTTACCCGTTAAATACACAAAAGTAGAAGAATGGATAAGAAAGAAAAATCCAAGAATTTATTCTTTTCAAGAAACAGATTTGAAACAAAAATTTCACACAAAGACTAAAATAAAGGGCTGGCACAAAATCTATTATGCTCTTCAGAAAAATTAAAAATAAAATCAGGAATAATGATGATCTCAGACAAAGCAACATTTAAAAAACTTTGTTAAAAGAAGTTACAGAGAAAGAAATATTATTCTCAAAGGCACAATAGACAATATCACTGTTAAATATAAAGACATTACATGACATCACATCTAAATAAAGAAAAATATTACAATAATAAAAAGATTTACAGAAGGAAATGGATAAAGCTACTATATCTAAATATATGTAAGGAATTGATTCAGAAATTTAAAAACAAGACAAATCAAGTCAGATGATATTAACAGAAAAAAATGATATGAAAGAAAAAATCCGAAGTATATGCAACCACATCAAAAACTGTTCTTTAAAAATGTTCTAAATCACCAATACTAAGAGAAATACAAATTAAAATAAATGAGAGGAGTGGATTCTTTCCAAATCTTTCTCCTACCATTGGTTATCACAGAAGGCATTGCCTTCAGTTAATCCTGTCCTAAAGCCTGCCCTTGTTTTGAGAAACTGGAACTTCACTGAGACTCCTGTGCTTCAGTCACTTGAATACAGTTGAACATTAATTCTATTGTTCTAGCAATAAAAGGGTTCCAAGACATGTGGTTCGTGTATCTCTGCCATTTATTAATTTCTAAAAATTATTAATAAAATATAAAAACAATAAAAGCTCTCACAATAACAGATCAGAACCCTCCATATTAAAATAAAATTGTAATTAATTTACTACTAATTTAAAGGCAGCTAGGTGGCACAGTGGAGAGGGCACCAGACCTAGAGTCAAAGAAATAAATTCAAACCCTGCCTTAACTGCTGCCTATCTATATGACCCTGGGCCAATCATTTAACTTTTACCTCAGTTTTCCCAACTAAAAAATGGGGATAATAATTGTACCTCCTTTACACAGTTGCCTCAAGGATCAAACTAGATTATATTTATAAATCATTTTGCATAGTACCTAACATATATTAGGTATTTTATAAATGTTTATTCCCTTCCCCCTTAGTTCTGCGTATTGCCAGCTAGTCATTAACATATTTCTTTGTTCTCTCTCCTACATTCAACAGATTTGTATCACAAAGACATTATAAATAATCACGATTTTATGTTATGGGCTGGATACTCTCAAAGACACAAATTAAAACAGGAATTGCAAACTGTCATTTGCAGGCAGAGGCAAAAAAATTGATGAGAAACACAGTAGAACAAATATTAAGTCCCTACTATATGCCAGGCACTTTACAAACATAAATAGCATTTAATCCTTTTCCCAGAAGGGGAACAAAACTGTTCCAATACCATCAGGGGTAAAACAAGGATGTCTATTGTCACAATTATTTGTTATAGTACTAGGAATAGTGATTTTAGCACTTAAACAAGAAAAAGATATCGAGATAATAAGCATAGGCAAAGGAGAAAGAAATTCAGATCATATGATACTTGACTTAGAAAATACCAGATAATCAACACAAATTAATTGAAAACTAGCAAAGTTACAAGATACAAGACAATCCCACATAAATCATCATTTCTATATATTGCCAACAAAATCGATCAGGAAGAGTAATTCTAAATAGAGCAATTCTATTTAAAGTAATTATTGAATATATTATATTATGTGGTGATCTACTAACATTTTCATACATAGGAGCTATATGAATACAAATACAAAAAATTGTTTATAGAATTAAATTACTGGAGAAATATTGTTTTATGCATTGGTTAAGCCAGTGGAGGAAAAATGAATATACTATCTAAGAATTTTCTTTCAGTACCATGCCAATCAAAGTATCAGGGAAAAACTTTATTTTTTTATTTACCTAATATATACCTAGCTGGCAGGTAGTACAATACATGTTAAATATGTTAAAATATATATGAAATCCAACATGTATGCATATTTATACAGTTAAAGGATAACTTTATAGATGTAGAAAAGTAATGATGACAATCATATGGAAGACTAAAAAAATCAAGACTGAAAGAAAATAGTGAAAAAAAATGAAACAGGAAGTAAAGATCCTAGCAATGCTATAATCGTCAAAACTTTGGAACTGGTTAAAAAATAAAAATGTCAATCAGCGCTGTGCCTAAAAAAGCAAAGTAAAAAAGCATAGTATTATAGTGTTTTGAAGAACCCAAAGAACCAAGTTACTGGGCTCATAATTTGACAAAAATAGCTGGGAGAAATGGACAGCAGTCTGACCAAAATTAGATTTAGACCAATACCTCATACTATATACCAAGATAAGCCCCAAATGGATACCTGACCTAGATATAAAAGGCTTCATCATGAACAAATTAAAGAAGCAAAGACAAAATCACCTTTCATATCTAAGGAGATGGGAAGAGTTCATTACCAAATAAGGGATAAAGAAGATCACAAAAAATTATAATGTACAATTTTATGACATAACATTTAAGTTTTCATACAAGTAAATCTACTGTAGTTACAATCAGCAGGGAAATAATTAATGGGGGGGGGTGGAATTCTGCAACAGGTTTCTCTGATAAAGGTTTCATTTCCAAGATATATGAGGAATTGATTTAAATTTCTAAGAATAAGAGCCATTCTGAATTACTTAGAAGGTTGTTAGATGTTGGAATAAGTAGGATGCTGAACCTAATGTCAAAGAGACTTGTACACACACATACACACACACATGCGCGCGTGCGCCATTTATCTTTCAGAATTGTTGTTAGGATAAAATGAGATAATATTTGTAAAGTGCTTTGCCAACATTAATGTACTTGCTGTTTTTATATGAACAGATTTCAAGAGAAGAAATCTAAGCTATCCATAGCCATATGAAAAATAAATGTGCCAAATCACTAATAATTAGAGAATGCAAATTAAATCATCTCTGAGGTTCCATTAGATATGTATCAGATTGACAAAGTTGATAGAAAAAGAAAATGATATATGTTTAAGTGACTACTGGAAATTGTGCATGTTGATGATGGAAAAAATGAATTGATCTCTTTGTTTTGGAAAACAATTTCCAACTATGTCCCTAAAGTTATTGAACTGTGCATATCTTTTAACCCAATGGCATAAATCTAGTATTAATATTATTAGACTTGTTCCACAAAGCACTCAAAGAAAGAGGAAAATATCCCTACATAGGATTTATGTACAATTTTTTTTTCTTTTTTTAGTGGCAAAGAATTGGAAACTAAGGAAGATATTTATTAATTGGGGACTAGCTAGACAAGTTACATTCTATATTTGTAATGGAATGCTATTGTACTACAAGCAGGGTTTCTTACACTTTTTCCTTTTGTGACCCCTTTTTGCCATAAATTTTTCATGACCTTGGGTATAAAAGTATATAAAAGAGGTATACAAATCAAACATTTACTAATTAGATATCATAATTTCACAATCCTCACATTCAGTTACATAACCTCATATGGGTCACAACCCAGAGTTTAAGAAGCTTTGCTATAAGAAATAATGAAAGAGTAGGTTCTCTATATATATACACATATATATATTAATGCAAAGTGAAGTGAATTGAACCAGCAGAACAATTTATATACAAACCCAAAAATTTTTGAAATATTTAATAACTCTGATCAACACAAAGATCAACCATGATTTGAAATTACTCAAGATAGTTGATGGATTAAATATTTAAAGGAAGACTGATTTTTGGACATGGCTGATATAAAAAATTAATTTTGCCTTCCAAATATATTTGTCCTTTTTTTTCCAGACAAGGACTAAGAAGAGATAAAGAAAACAAATGTTTATAAATTGAAAAAAAAAGAAATACAAATCTTCTCTTCTTGAAACAGAACATAGTGTTTCAATCTAATCTAAATTGTGGCCTCCAATAAAGGAAAAAGGCATACTAATTTAAATGTATGAAGCAGCTATGAAATAATGGAAGGAATACTAGGTTTGGTTTCTGAAGTCATAGTTTCAATTCCCAACTTTGCTATTTATCTAGTTGTGTTATTTGAGGTAAATCACTTGATCACCTTATCTTAATTTCTTTAATTGTCATGTGAGGATAATGATACCTGCATTACCTCACAAGTTATTGTTACATTTAAATGAGATAATATATAAAACATTATTTGTCAGCTATTATTATCATGTCTAGAATACATTACATCACAAATCTAAAATAAATCTACTAAATATCTCTTAGGTGAAAACTCATGTAAAACATTGTTCGAAAAGATTATGCTATGTGAAATTAAAGATTTTTTACATAACCAAAACCAAAGTGACTAGGATAAAAAAGGAAGCTGTTAAATGGGGGGAAAATTCTTTGCATCAAATATCTCATAAGAGTCATATCTAAGACATAGAAAAATAATGTAACTATGTAAGGCCAAGAGCTATTCCCCATTGGATAAATGATCAAAGTTATGAATAAATACTTCTAAGAAGAATTGTAAATTATTAAAAACCATATGAAAGATTATTCCAAATTACAATAAGAAATGCCAATCAAAATAATTCTGAGGTTTTACTTCACAACCAGGAAATTGGCAAAGATGACAAAAAATACAAATAGTTCATGTCAGAAGAGCCATGTATGGAAAAGATAGTCACTCTTGGTCTGACCATTCTGGAAAGTAACTTGGAATTATGACAAGAATTAATTAAATTAAAATATCCATATCCTTTCTATCACTATCCAAATCCTGGGCTAAAATCACATTCTATTAAACCATTCACACTGGGCATCTTCTTGCAATCCATCTTTCACTGCACTAGATGTATAAAGACCATAAATGGTCTAGATGATCTATTCTGATTGGTAAGTAATTAAATCAATATTATCATTGCTTCTGGAAAAAGTATATGTCAATGATTCCATTCATCATTCCAGTAACTCTCCAGACCAAAATATTCTTCTCTACTACTCCCGAATAGGTGCTTCACCCTAACAGAATATAAGTTCCTTAACAACAGGGGCTAGCTTACATTTGTATTTGTATTCCAGTACATAACAAAATATTTGACATAAAGTAAGCACTTAATTATTACTATTCATTTACTCTTGTGTTCAGTGACTGCTAAGACATATATTTCAGAAGTCAAAATAAAAAAGCACAAAACTAAATAAGATATATAGCAATGCTTTTCATGGTAACAAAGAACTAGAAACAAAATTGATACACATCAATTGAGGAACAGATAAATTATAGTATGTTAATGTAATGGAATATTACTATGCCATAAAAAAATAAAGAATATGAAGAGTATAGAGTAGCATAGGAAGAAATATGAATTGATGCATAGTGAAGTAGAATCAGAAAAAAAGACATCATAAATAGGGAAAAAATTAAGTCCTGAATACTGTATCATTCTAATGATCTAGCTTTTTCCTGAAGAAAAGATAATAAAATAATAGAAATGGAAATTTATAAATGCTTTCAGATTCAACTAATTTGTGGATTAGTTTCACCAAGCATTTTTCTCCTTTTTCTCATTTTTATTTTGTAAAGGAATGACTCACTGGGTAAGATAAGACATATTTGGAATTGAAGGTAATATTAAAACCAAAGGTGCCAATAAAAGTTAAAAATTCTAAAAAGAAAAGTATGTACTATAAAGAATGTTGAATATGAAGATTTCAGAGAAATATTGGAAGATTTGAAAAAGTTGCAGACGGAAGGAAATAGATCCAAAAGAACAAAACTCAAATAAAAGATAATTGATGAAGTTGGTACCACATAATTTCATTGAAAGTATTCGTCATTCTTTTCTTTAGCAGATAAATTGCAAAATGGAGAAAATGACATGTATTATTAGATTTCATCATTATACAAAAATGTTATTCTTAATCATTTTTAACGAATGAAGTGGAGATTGTGTGAGTGTTTTAGTAGTATTATCTATTATGTCAAAAGATACCAATTTTTTTTTTTAAAGAAAAGTACAGGATACATTTTTTCATGAGGCAGCTTGGTAGCATGGTAGATGGATTTCCAGAGTTGGAGTCAGGATGATTTGAGTTCAAATGTTGCCTCAGACAGTTACTAGTTGATTGTGGGAAAGTCACTTAATGTCTTTCAGCTTCAGTTTCTTCAACTGTAAAATGGGATAATAATATTCATTGTCTCCTATGTTTGTTGCGAGCATAAAATGATATAATAATTATAAAAGCACTTTGCAAACCTTAATGCACCATTTAGGTTCTAGCTACTATTATTATCATTATTATTACCATAATATTCTTGTCTGACAGACAGAATGAGCAGATAGTCAACTTGGTGAATTAAATTCTGATTTCTCTTTTGAGGAATAGATGCCACCTCTGATTCTGAAGTCACCAGGAATTGAAACCCCCTATGGAACTTCTGAAACATTGTGCCTTCTCATTGTCCAGAATTAACCTTGTGTTCATCAGCCCTTTTCTATTCTTTCTCTTTCTTCCAAATCCCAAGTCTATTCTCACAAACAGAACCTCTACTCTTAAAAAAACAAACAACACAAAACAACTTCCATTACTCAAAAAAAAAAAAAAAAAAGAAAGTCAAATGTTTTACATAATTTCCCCAATTCCACCAGATTTAATTTAATTCAATAATTTGTTCAATATTTACTGTGGTCAAAGCACCATGTAAGGAACTTGGGATATACAAACTCAAAGTGAAAAAAAATAATAATTCTCCCTTAAGAAGCTAACATTCTACTAGGGATACAAAAGTAGAAGTTATTTCAAATCTTTTTATGTTTATCCCATTAATGTTAGAGTTATGGAGAAATCTCAGAACTCATGACCCAAAGTTTCTGAGAGGGAAAGGTAATCCTTTAATGTTGGAATTGTTGTTGACCAACTGCTCCTTTAAATTCTGTGGTTTACCATGTTTCTAACAACTACTTCCAGTCAGCTGATTTGTAAAGTCTTGTCAACTCTTCCTCCTTATATAAAAGAATGTAAAATTCATTACTTTCCTCCTTTCTCTTTTCACTTCTAGCATTGTAGTTAAGGTTCAAGCAATTTTATATAGGTTTTACATGTGTAGTGAATCATAATATATTTCTATGTTAGTCATCTTGTAAAAGAAACAAACAAAAAAGGACCAAGAAAATAAAGTAAAAAGTAGCATGCTGCAATCTGAATTCAGACTCCATCAATTCTTTCTCTGGGGATAGATGGCATTTTTCATCATAAATCTTTCAGAGTTGTCTTGGATCATTGTATCTGCAATAGCCTCGTAACTCATACCTCCCTGTTTCCCACTCCAAGCTCTTCCAATGCAGCTATCACATCATCACCAGAATAGTCTTCCTTATACATAGATCACCCTTTGGTGATTCCCTATTTTCTACCAGATAGCTTCCGGATTCCTTATCCTTATATTCAAGATTTCCTATACCTGGCTATACTTTTTCTTCACAATCTTGTCTAACATTGCTTCTTAACTCTTGCTGTATGTACAAAGCAAATCAGACTACTTAACATTCATCATTCCCATCTCAGACCTTTGCTACACCATTTCCTGTACCTTCAATTCTCTCTCACCTATTTCTATCAGTCAAAATTAGTGGTATGCTAGAGATGGCTCAGTCTAGCCAATTGTCAAATTTTCATGGTGAACATTTATATCTTGTAAATTGCCAAATACTATAAATCAGGGCCTGATTGATTGTCATGTAGATTGTTTAAGAGTTAGAAAGTGATGGAGAAAATGTTAATAATGCAAATTAAACTAAAAATGTGCCATGAATCTTTTTTTTTAAATAGGAGTTGGTTGTGAAATATTTATCAGCACTCCTCTGATCAAATTCCTGTCTATCCTTCAAGAGCATGCTCAAGTATTGTCTTCTTTATGACATTTTCCCTAATTTCCGCAGTTGAAGATAATTTTGCCTTCCTTGGACCTGGCATGTATTTTTTGTCTGAGTATGTCATGCACTCAAACAGAAAATATTTTCTATCTTATATTATATATTTAAGTATATATATTTCTGTCCTATCCTTTTAGGATTATCAATCTTTCTCTATTTTTTAATCATAGATATATTTCATATGCATATGCATGTATATATATGTATATGTCATATACATATATATTCATAGAATTTAGAGTTGGAAGAGACTTTAGTATCATGTAATCTTATTTTCTCAAGTTTAGATTAAAAAACTGAAGGTCACAAAGGCATGGTTCTTTGCAAGGTCAATAAGATGGAAAAAGGTTTCAAATCTGAGTTAATTGACCTTAAATTCAATACTCTTTCTATAACCACACAAATTTAGCTAGACTATGAACTTCCTTAGGACAAATACTGTATCTTCTTTAATTTTCTCTTATTCTCAGGACCCTGTCAGTCAATCAACAATCCCTATTTATAAAGCACTTGCTATGTGCTAAGCACGATATGCTGCCCATATTATGTGCTTATTGAATATTTGCTACATTAGTTTGAATAATTCAGGACTACCAAAAACAAATTTCTGCCTAGAGATTGAAGTGTTCTTCTTCTTAGAAAATCATCTCTAGAATATTTATCCATAAATGAAGTTTATTTTTCTTTAACTCTTTTCATAAAGAAAGAAGATAAAAATCAGAAGACTTATCTGGACATTCAGTCTCTTAAAGATGATTCAGTATCTCTTAATTCTTATCAGTTGCTACATGCCCCCATGCTCCCTTTCACTCCAGCCTCTCCCCTCAACCTTACAAGAGATTGCTAAGATTATAGGTGCAGAGAATCATTGTCAACACCTTTATCTAATTTCCCTTTGGTTGCTGGGGTTACTTAATATTGGAATGAAGCTTTATACCTTTTATGTAGGAAGAAGCATTGGTGTGAATAATTGTAAGAGAAAAGGGAAAAAGAGAGGAGAAAAAAACAAAGAAAAAAGAAAACAGGAAAATTTTTGTTTTAATGATAATTTCTGTTAAAGCTCTTTTATAAAAGTGCTAAAAATAATATAGATGTTTTAAAATACTATTGATGCTTTATGGTTTATCTTTTATGTCTTAAAATTTCATTTTTTCATAATTCTAATGGGAAAGATAGAGCAGGTTCTAAAACTCCATTCAACTTTGGTTTCCAAGAACTTAATACAAGGTATGGAATGGTATTTTATTTATTTCTGAGTTACATAAAACAATGCCGTGATTCCCCCAGACAACATCAATGGCAGCAATTCTCTAATTAGGACATACATTCCTACCCTACCAACATGTGCTGACATTGTCAAACTATAAAGATAGTGAACCCGAAGTCTGTTAGGACCACGTCCCAAATTCATAGCAAATGTAGCAGTGGACACGCTATTTGCCAACTGGGAAAGTGCAAACACAATTTCTTCCCTTCTTGCGGGAATATTTTAGGAGGCAATGTGGTTTTCTGTAACATGGTGGGAAGTGGGTTTCTCCCCCTCACCCAGCCTCATACCCACAAGTGAAAGTCAGCCAGGGTCAGAAGCAAATTACCTAATGCTCTGGGGTGCTCAGCGACCCACCTATTAAACAGAGAGAATAATGCTTTCTATCTACCAATCTCACTGGACATTGTGGGAGTGAAACTAATCTGTAAAACACCTGAAAGGCTTTGGTGAGGTATCTGAAACTATTAAAGTAAATAAATATGACACAATTTAGGCATATCTGCAATATTTTGTCTCTATATTTATCTTCTGTCCTTGCTTTTTAGAGATTCTTCCCCTACTTTTCCCACAAAGCATAGGGTTTGAATTCAGATCTTTCTTACTACCTACCCAGCATTCTAGTCATTATGCTATGTTGCCTCTATTCACATGTCTTAAAATTGTTTATTTTATTTCTATATAAATTCTTTTGAATGTCACTATAAAACTAACCACTGTAAATTAAAATATAGTGTAAGATGAGGTATTTTGTAGGCAGCCTGTATAGTTACAAATATAACACAATAGACATTTTACAAAATGATTTAATTTCTAAGGTGAAACTAAAGGCAGTTTTATAATGAGATTCCAGAATATTAAAATAGGAATACATTTGTTTATATTTGTTCTTCTAATTGACTAAAGGTTAAGTTAGTAGAACTAAAAACAAAAGGATACCAGCTCACCTTAACCACCATGATGGCAATCCTAAAAGCCAGAAAGGAAAGATCAAACAACATTTTTATTTCATATTACTGTGCTCTCTTTTGTTCATACTCCAGTCAAACCAGTCTGTTAACTATTCCCTGTATGTAACATTCCATCTCCTACTTCTGTGACATTGAACAAATGGTTCCTCAGGTTTGGGATATACTCTATCACCTCATCTTTGCCTTATAGACATGATACTTGTGACTTCCAACATGAGGTCTTTCTCAATTCCCCTAATTATTAGCACTATCATGCTTTTAAATGATTGATATCTTGCTTTTAATATTGCTTTTATTTCAATTTTTCTCCTCAGAGTTTTTTGTTAGTCAACATGCACTTATTTATGAATGCATTATGAGAGTGAAACTAATCTATTAAACATGATATGAAGTCAGTCACTAAGCTAAGCACTGGGAATATAGAAAGATGCAAAAATACAATCCTTGTCCTCAGGAAGCATGCTTTCTAATTGGAGATACAACATGTAAATAACTAGGAACACACAGGATATGTCAAGTAAATGGGAAGAAATTTGAAAGGGGAAGGCATTATCATCTGAAAGGATCAGAAAGAGATCTTTTGGAAGAAAATGGTATTTGATTTGAGTCTTCAAAGGAGCCAGAGAAACCAAGAGGAAAAGGGAAGAAAGTGGGAATAGGTATGGGGAATAGCCAAGGTAAAAATACAGAGTTGGGAGATTGTGTTGGATATGTAAACTGGATTGTTGTGTTAGGCAAAATTCAAGTACATCTCTGCATTTGATTTTAGAGAGCATGAAGAGGGAAAAAAAGACATAAGAATACTGGAAACATAGGAAGAAATCAGGTTATGAAGCGCTTTAAGTGCCAAACAAAAGACTATATTTGATCCTGAAGCTGATAGGGAAGTTCACTGAGCAAGGGAGTGACAGCAATAGACCTATGCTTTACATCTTGTAACAAAGAACAAAAAAGAAAAAAAAGCAATTCCACAAAACTAACCACTTCATCAGCTAAGTATGATAGTTTCCACAATTATCTACAACCATGGGTCCCCACTTTGCAAAGAAAGAAAGGAGATACATTTCCCTCTTTTCTTTGGGGCCAGATATAAAATTTATAATTATATAGCATTCAGTTTTGAATTAAAACTATTTTTATTCTTTTAAGCTATGGTGTTGTAATCAATATTTAGGTATGTGTGTGTATAGATAGATAGATAGATCTATATTTCCCCTGATTTTGCTAAATTTACTTTGTTTTTTTATTTTTTTATTATTATAGATTTTTATTTATAAGATATGTGCATAAGTAATTTTTCAGCAGTGATAATTGCAAAATCTTTTGTTCCAATTTTTCCCTTCCTTCCCCCTACCCTCCTCCCCAAGATGGCAGGTTGATCAATACATGTTAAATATGTTAAAATATATGTTAAATACAATATATGTATACATGTTTATACAGTTAGTTAAATTTACTTTGTATCATTTATATAATTTTTGCCATATTTCTCTGACTTTTCTCTGAATTTTTTACATTCACAATTTCTTTTTTTCAGCATACACAATTTTATTTTATTTTTGATTTTATATATTTTATTTTTTTATTATACCTTTTTATTTACAAGATATATGCATGGGTAATTTTTCAATATTGACAATTACAAAACCTTTTGTTTCAATTTTTCCCCTCCTTCCCCTCGCCCCCTTCCCCAGATGGCAGATAGACCAATACATATTAAATATGTTAAAGTATCTGTTAAATATAATATATGTATATATGTCCGTACAGTTATTTTGCTGCACAATAAGAATTGGACTTTGAAATAATGTACAATTAACCTGTTAAGGAAATCAAAACTGCAGATGGACAAAAATAGAGGGATTGGGAATTCTATATAGTGGTTCACACTCATCTCCCAGAGTTCTTTTGCCGGGTGTAGCTGGTTCTATTCACTACTGCAATATTGAAACTGATTTGGTTCATCTCATTGTTGATGAGAGCCACGTCCATCAGAATTGATCATCATATGATATTGTTGTTGAAGTATATAATGATCTCCTGGTCCTGCTTGTTTCACTCAGCATCAGTTCATGTAAGTCTCTCCAGGCCTTTCTGAAATCATCCTGCTGGTCTTTTCTTACAGAACAATAATATTCCATAATATTCATATACCACAATTTATTCAGCCATTCTCCAATTGATGAGCATCCACTCAGTTTCCAGTTTCTGGCCACTACAAACAGGGCTGCCACAAACATTCTTGCACATACAGATCCTTTCCCTTCTTTAAGATCTCTTTTGGATTTAAGCCCACTAGTAACACTGCTGGATCAAAGGGTATGCACAGTTTGAAAAATTTTTGAGCATAGTTCCAAATTGCTCTCCAGAATTTTTCCAGTCACAGAGACTTCCCCCCTCTCGCTCTACCTCCCCATCCCCTCCCCCAGTCCACTCAGTATACTAAGCTCTGGTTCTATTTCCCTGCTTGCACTGCTCTTGCCAATCAGGACAAATCTTTTCTGGTGATCTTCCAGATTATCTTCTGCTGGTAAATTGTTGTACTTCCAGTATTTGTAGATTTTACCAGTCAAACACTATTTTTGAGGCTGAATTTAGTAATTAGTTGTGAGGGAAGGAGAGGAGCTTAGAATGCCACGTGTGTCTTCTCTGCCATCTTGGCTCTGTCCCCCTATTCACAATTTCTTAAGATGAAGTAATATTTATTATACTTTTTGCCAATCCACAATCAATAGGGCATTCTTTTCCTCATTAGTTTAGTTTGCATTACTTTGCATAGTTTTTACATTTACTTGTATAAAGGTAGTACCTACTCATCCCCCATGGAATATAAGCTCCCTGAGTCTAGAATTAGTTTTATATTTTGTATTTATCTACCCAACACTTAACATAATATCTTGCCCAAAGTAGGCGTTTAAAAATTTTTAATTGTTTGACAAATTTCTCTCTCTCTGCCTCCCTCCCTTTTTTTCCTCTCTCTCCCTGCGTCTCTTCCTCCTTCCCCCGCTCCCCTTCTTCCTTCCATCTCTCTTTGCATCTCTCTCCTCTCCTCACTTCTCTCTTTCTCTTTGTTTTGTTGAATCCTTAGGCTTCAGAATGTACTGTGGTAGTGCCAATTTAATGTTTGATTTTGATTTGAAAGTGAATTGGAGACTGGAGACTAGTGAAGACTTTGGGTCTCGATTAGCGAATATTTTCTGTAAATATCAGCAAATAACTACCCAGTGAATGAAAAGAACTTCTAGTGGTCCTTAAGCTAAGTCATAGAAGAATCATTTTATTGTCCCTCAGTTTAATGGTCACAAAATGTATAATGGAGCCAAACAGAGAAAAGACCATGAGATTTTATATTTAGAAGATCCCTGAGAGATCACAGTCCAACCACTTCCTTTAACAAATGAGGAAAATGAGATCTAGAGAGATCATAATAATGTAGATGCAAAGCAAGAAGAGACCTTAGAGATAGTCTAGTACAATCCTATCACTTTACAAATGAGGAAATTAAGGCCCTGAAAAGTAAACTGATTTGTCCAAGCTCACAAAGGTAGCAAGTGACAGAGCTAGTCAGTGCTTCCTTACAAAAAGCAGATGGAAAAATATATTTCTTACTAATGACACTAATGACAAAGGCACAATTGGAGGCCATCTTAAACTTCCAAATTGGGAGCTTTAATGGTAAAGAACAACAACAACAAAAACAAATTTCTGATGGGAAAGTATTTTCTAATAGCCTATCCCTACCTACCTAACTTAACTGTAACCTAATCTGCATGTAGCTTTAAATGATCATATCAGAGTTAGAAACAAGCTACCTAAATTTGTTGAAAAGATTCATAATTAAATCCAAATGACTAAAAATAGGAATGTTTAAGTTTAAACCGTTTTAAAGAGTAAATGAATGTCTAGCCCATTCTTAAAGAGATCCAGCAAAGGAGATACACTAATCTTCTCTTTCCTATATACCAAAATCCCCATTGCCATAATTATATTCTTCCAAACTTCTCAAAAAGAAATAGTTCTAACCACTATAGAAAATTCCCTATGTCTATGGGTAGACACACTCACACAGGGTTTATTCCAAAATCTGTTTACACCTAGAAGGAGAACAATAGGCTTTGTTTTGTTTTGTTTCTGTGTTTTACACATAGAAATATATTCTTCTGGAAGCATTAGAGACTTTTCTAAATCTGAACACTGAAAATATTACACTCAGCAGTCTAGACAAGAGTAGCAGAGATTAAACCTGTATTCAAGTCTTTTTTTCCTTAAAAAATATAATTTCAACATGAATATCAGTAATAATATCTGTTTTTCAGGTGTTAGTTATATGGCTTGAGCTAGTCCGCATAGCTTGTAGAATGCACAGATCTAGAGTAAGCAGAGTGTATAGTCGTTGTTTCTTAAGTCAGTCATCAAGTCCAAACATTTTTAGAGCACTAGAATGAATCCTTTAATATAAGCTATTTTAAACTGTAAGTCTGATTGCATTCTGTTAGCCAACATCTGGTACTGTTGAAGATGATCAGATAGGATTGTGAAATACAAAATATGAAACTTATTAACTTTTTCCTGTATCAAAAAAATATTGTAAAATGTTGTGACCAATATGAAGAGAAAAACTCTTCAGTTTGAGAATCTGGAAAGAAAAAATAGCCAAAATTCAAACACTTTCTATTTTTTTTTTTTGCATGAGTTGTGGTTTTCCAGTTTTAAAGAGTTATCTTTGGAAATTGTATTTTGCTTTAAAAGCACTCTCATATATGTTCAGCCTTTTGTATGTACTAATATGAAGTCACACACAAAAAGGGAAGAAAAAAGCCTATAAATCAGTGTATTAATGAGCAAAGTGATACAACACCATGAATGATTCAGTGTCATTGCTTGTCTAGCTCAGGTGCATTCACATGATGGGTAATATTTTACAACCTCCTGACATATCTGCCCATGTGCGTCCTGTTTGTACACATGAAACATTTCTCCTCCAAAGAGCACTTGCACCTAATGGGTAAAAGGAAATCTTAACCAAAGCTGAGGCATCCCCCAAAGGATATATTTCACAAATGTGATAGCATTGCTCTGAAAGTAGGTTTCTAGATGCAAATAATTCAGAAAAACTACCTCCTGATTGGCCAAATCAATTCTCCTCCCACAGTCTGAAACTGGAGTATTATTTCCATAAATATCCTGAAATCAAACTCTAAGTGTAAAACATCTAAGAAATGTTGTCTGAACAACAGCATTTTTTTTTTTCTCCTCAGGAAAGAAAATCTCATGGAAAGTGTGGGAAGACACAGGCACATTTCAGAAAAGATTGAAACTGATGGCAGAAATGCTTTCTTTTATAAAATAGTGAAACTATAAATCAATTCCCTTCTGCACAAGAACACTAAAAAAAAAATAGATATACTCAGCAGACAAAATGAATTGACAATTTGTTTTCTCAAGAAGTCAACATTATAGAAATAATAGAATTGACCCACAGTTCACTTATTGGTAAGAATGGATATAGATTTTTAATATTAGGAAAAACTTCAGGAAATTTAGTGTATTATTTTCCATGTTGGGAAGCTTTGGAGTACAGATTTGAGGATAGGCTACTATCATATAAGGAGTTCCACACTTCTGTAGTACAAACTCATTTTTTGACCTCATATCAAGTTGTAGGTGAGCCTATAGAAGGAGTATCCATCTTGCTGGAAAAACAGATCTTGAAGAATTAAGGAGATAAATTAGAAATATTCTCTTATTAAAGGAGGGAAAATAAAACCTGAAAGAAATACAGGGATACAAACTTTTTTAATTACATAGTTTTATATGTCAAGTTTATGAGCAAAGGGGAAATAGAAATCTGAGAATCAATCTTTTGGGTATGTCCTCTGGGTATAAAGAATTTCTGATTTACAGATTCTCTGAAGTTCTATACAGATATTCTTGGATATAAAAATGAATCTGATCTCATTGACAGGTAGACTTCCTCTGCCAAAGTAGATAAAAGCACCCGTATGTCTTTTAATTAAACATCTAGTGCTGAAAGAGACTTCTAAGGCCAATGAGTCAATTCCAACTCCTCTCTTTCCCCTTTTTACACATGAATTAACAGAAACCAAGAGAGATTAAGTGTCTTGCCAAATGACACAAAGGTAGTAAACCATTAGTGGGATTTAAGTGTTGGCCTCTGGCTATAGAGATAGCACTTTTTTCATTGAACCATATACACCATTTTTGGCTCTATAGACAATATGAAAGATAAACAAGTTTTTCAAATCCCTCTCTAATTTATACGAGTTCTTTCATACCATTTAAGTGATTGTAGTGCTGATTGGGAGAGGGGATATATAATTGGAAGGGATAATTATATTAAATGGGAAAACTGATGACCAGAGAAATTAAGTGACTTGTTTGTGGTCTCACAGATAGATAGCAACTATCTTAACTGTATTGGTCCTATGTAACTCTTTTTCATTATCCCTCTATAAAGCACAGATGGCATTACTCTGCTTTTTATTTTAATACTTTGGTAGTCCCAGTGTACTAATTGGGATGTCTCCTGGTCTTACAAATATGATCAGCCAGATTTTCTCTTCTGGCCAGACACATTCTTGATGATATTTTTCTGCCATTTCTAGTGCATGTTCTTGTTGTAGCTTATGTAGATACTCGATTTTCCATTGTCTCCATTTCTTTTAAATTCTTTGTGAGGTCTATGTTTCATATCCACCAACCAACAATCCACCAATCAACAAGCATTTATTAAGTACTTATTATGTACCAGATGCTGTAACAAATATTGGAGAAACAAAAATAGTTCCTAGATTCTTATGAGGAGAAACACATGTAAATAACTAGTTAAATACAAAATATATACAGAATACATTGAAGGTAATCTTAGAGGGGAAAACACTAGAAGCTGAAGTTTCTTGTAGAAAGTGGCATTAAGCTAACTCCAGAAAAAGGCAAGGCTTTTAAGAAGCAAATGTAAAGGAAAGCATTCTGGGTGTAAGGTACAGGAAAGTGTGAAGTTATAGAGATGGAAGGTAGAGAATGTGTGAGAAAGACAAAATAGAACAGTATGGCTAGATAACATAGCCAGGAGAATTTTCATATTAAAGAGGGGCTCTTGCTACAGTGAGACATTAAAAACATTGTAGCTACAAAAAATAGTGAGGAGGGGTGGGAAGAAGGAAGAAAAATAAACATTTATATGGTGCTTACTATGTGTCAGACATATTATTAAACACTTTTTATAAATATTGTCTTATTTGATCCTCACAACAATCCTGCAAGATAAGTGCTATGACTATCCCCCATTTTTAGATCTGAAAAAACTAAAGTGAACTTAAGTAATTTGCTCCAGAATCAAACAGCTATTAATTGTCTGAGGATTTGAACCCACATCTTCCTGAATTCAAACCCAGTATTTGTCTATGGATTCTTTATAGTTATCATTTCTTAGTTTACCAAAAATGTTCCATTAAATTTATATTTTTTATTCCATTATACAGATTTTTCAGTCATTTCCCAATTAATGAACAATAACTCGATCTTCAGTTGTTACTATTATTATTCTTTGCTAACAAATGATTATTGATTAATAGATTGCTAACACAAAGAGTGTAGCTATTAATTATTTTGGTATATAGTGGACCTTTGTTTCTGTTTTTGACTTCCTTGGTCTATATGTCCAATATATATATAGCAAAAGCAAACATGTGTGGAAACTTATACTCACTTTTCTTGCAGAATTTCTGATGAATATTCACATTGGTTGGAGCAAATCATGTTTCTACCCACAATACATTACTATGTCTGTCTTTTTATAGACTGTTGTTCTAGGGTCTTCTTGACAAATCATTACTTTTTGTGGAATACAAAAAAAAAGGGAAATATTTTATTTATTTTATTATTTGTTCATTATTTATTATTTGCCTATTAGAATTACCACTTCTCTACCTCCATGCACGTAATAATATTAAAGAGATTTTAAAATGAACGTTAGCTCAAAAATAACGATGATAATAATATAGCTCTATAGACAATAAATATGGAGATAAGACTAGGGGAAGATGGACCTTGAAGTTGCAGAAATGGAAAACATGAAGTACATAGTTAATGGAAAAATATCATTTAATAAAAAGATTCTTTCTGTTCCTTCTCTGAAAGTTGGTAATAGGTAATGTCAAATCCTAGTCAATAGACAAGAATTATTAAATAAAAAGTGTTGTTCAGTCATATCTGATTTTTCATCACCCCATTTGGGGTTTTCTTGATAAAGATACCAGAGTTGTTTGTTATTTCTTTATGAGGAAACTAAAACAAACAAAGTTAAGTGATTTTCCATGGGTCACATAGTGTCAGAGGTTGCATTTGAACTCAGGCAAATGATTCTTTCTGATGCCAGGCCCAGCACTCTACTGTACCATCTAGCTGCTCTATAATAATAGTAATAGCTAACATTTATATAGCACTTTAGAGCTACATGTGTGTCATTCTAGTACACATATGTGTAATATGCCTATTATAGATAATAGATAATTTTTCCATTATCTCTTTTCTCTCTCTATTTTCCTTACCTTCACCTCTCCAACCTATTTTCCCTGCAACAAGTAATCTGGCTCCACTTTCTCATGAGAAATAGACTTCTTCCAGCCTACTTTTGTTAGCCAACCTGATAGCTTTTGTAGAGTACTTCAGTATATTAGGCATTGCATAAACACTCAGTGGAGTGAAATAAGACACTGGTGAAGATAAATCAGTGTCTTTCTGCAGTCTTTAACTCACTTAAATGAAATGGTTGTTAGTCAGCTACTCAATTCTACTTCCTTTGAAATTATCTTCTTTTCCAAATATTATTCTGTCTCCTACATCCTTCTTTGAGGATGGCAACATACAACTCAGTAGAAGTTATTATCTTCAAGCTTCTTGGATTTCATTATAGTCTTGGATTTGTGTTTGGAAAAGAGACAGGCCTTGTCAATGATTTCTTTAAATAATAGTCAGAGGCCAAATATCCATAATGAATCTCAAAGATTTGTCAGCTATCTTTAGTACTTGTCTTTGCTCAATCACTTAATGTAATGAATTAAAGGGAATGAAATTTTATCACAAGAGTGTCATCATAAAGTAATTTCTTATTCCCATTCTGGCAGAGTGAAGACCCTGACTCATGTCCATACCCAGAAAGAAAAATAAGACATCCTGCTGAAATTTATTTGGAGAAAAAAATCCTGCTAATTAGAGAATGAAAGCTGAATTGCACCTTGGAGAAGAAAAGGCTTATCAGTGCATTGGCCTATTCATTCATAAAAACTTTCCTATAAGTGTCTTTCAAAGGCATATAAAATCTGGCACTGCTCTATCTTTCCAAAATTATGTCATATTATTGTCCTTGCTGAATTTTATACTTTTGGAATATTCTTCCATACGTGCCTTTCACTCTCCCACCTCTATGTCTCTGCTTTTGTTATAGTTTGTGCATGTATGCATCATACTGTAGACTTAGAACTGAAAAGGGATTCCTCAATTTTAGCTTCTTGAATTCATACCCATCTTTTATTTACTTTTGTATTATTTCAACTTTTATTGTAATTGACTAGTGAAAGACTTTAAGCCTTTAAAATATTTCATTAAGGATCTTGGTTTTATACAACTATCAATTCTTTTTTTTTTCTTGAAGCTTTTTATTTTCAAAACATGCAAGGATAATTTTTCAACATTGATCTTTGCAAAACCTTGTGTTTCAATTTTCCCCCCTTCCCTAGATGGCAAGTAATCCAATATATGTTAAATATGGTAAATATATATATATATATATATATATATATATATATATCATACCTATCTTTTAAAGCCCAACTCAAATGCTACCTTCTTCATGAAGCTTTACAATGCTGCACTTAGAATCAGGAAGACTTTATTTTGAAACTTCACTCAGACACCCTCTGTGTGACTCTGAAGAAATCATTTAAACCTTTTTTAGCCTCAGTTTCTACAACTGTTAAATAGGGGGAGGGGGAAAGGGGATAAAAGAAACGAACTTGATGACCCTTAAGGTCCTATGACTATTATCCAATATTCCCTTTTTGATGATATTGGTACTTGGACCTTGTACTTCTCTTAATAGTTTTTCTTATATCTTTCTAACGTACTTATCCAATATTATTGTGCAGTATGGTTATTATGTTGGGGAAAATATCAGGTTTTCCTAATGAATTGAGTTTTTCCAATTCATTTGAAAAAATTAAAGAATATAAAGGGAAAGTAATAGAGATAATGAGATACAATACTTTCAGCTTGTGAGTAGCCCACTCATACCTTATTTAAAATGTCAGATCTTGAATTCATTTTGTGGTGCTTACCCCTGAAGCAAAAATGCCTACTTATGTCTGCTTGCTTACAGGAACATTGTGAGGAAAATGCCTTTAAAAATATCTATAACTGTGAATCATTACCTTTTAGGAGTTCTTTATCTACTGGGAGCCAGAGAAATTTCCTTCCTTTAGCTGCTTGGATTCAGTTCAATAAAACTCACTTCTATTTCATCCAATTTCACAAACAGTTGCTACATTCTAGTATGAAGAACATTCCTTTTGTTAGTTCTGATGGCAACACAGGATTTGGATAAGATATGGTCCCTGCCTTCATGTAACTTAAACCCTAGTAAGAGAACAAGATGCTTATTCAACTGTAGCACCACCTCTGGGCACTTGAGCATAGTACACATACCCAGTTCTCTGGGTTTAGAAAGTATAAATAACTATCTTAATTTAAAGTATTCTGAGTTTGTACAGAGTGTACTGAGTTGCACTATTAATAAGTGTAACTCACAAGTCCCTACCAATGGTAGGGAGAGAACACAATTAGCTCAATGCAAAGATATTTACTGAAATGACAAAGTAAAAACAGTAACAATAAAAATAATGTCCACCATAAAAATGGAAAACATTCTACACACCAAGTCATAAGGAATAAGCATAGGGAACACATTTAGCCAAAATAACATATATCTCTGGAACAACCTCCTTTTCTCTTTCCTAACTCCCTCCAGTTTATAAGTAAACTTTATAAACTGGAAGGTGTTACCCAAGTGTGGGTATAGTATCTTGTCCCATGAAAATCATAGGATAATAGATATCTGGAGTCAGAGGACCTGAGTTTGAATCCTACCTCTATCATTTACTCTTACCTTGTGGGATCCTAAGCAACCTCCTTCACTTCCATAAGCATTCTGAAGTCAGGATCTGTCTTGCTTTTGTATTTATGCCCTCAATACCGTGCACAAAACCTGATACACAATTGGGGCTTAAAAATACTTATTGATTGGACCTGAGTTTTCTCTTCTGTAAAAGAAAGAAGTTGAACCCATCATTGATCAAGATCTAGATGAAACCTCAGGGGTCCTTTAGGACAATACCGTATCTAACAGATGAAAAAACTGAAGGGGTGGAGATAAGTTGACTCCCAATTGCAAATAAGTAGGTTAATATGAGGTATAATATTTGAACCTAGGTCCTTAAACTCTGAAGTCAGTCTCATTATACTGTTCCCTGCTGCCTTCTATGATCTAATCTTTCTCTGGGATGGCCCTGGCAGAAAGATACAGAATGCATCTTTCAGTGTCCTTTATAGGTCAAAGGTTTTATGGATCTCAAATACAATCTATGTAACTTCTGCTTAACTTTATATTAATAATTTTTAAAATTTCTGTTCCTGATCTTGTAGGTATGAAAACCAAAGTCTATTCTTTCCCCTGACTCCAATTTACGTGAGATATCTGACTCCCGAATTTGAAAAAATTCAAATTTCCTAATTTCATGTTATCTTGAATATTGAATGAATATCCCTGTCACATCATATAGAAGCATGAAGGGTAAAAATCTATGCATAAACTACATGATCTGTGAAACTCTTACTCCAGGTAATAAAAAGACTGTATTTTAACAACACTGAGAAGCTAGCAACCACTCTGAGGTGATTAGCTGATTCATTCTTACAATACCCTTAAATGTCAAGGTTAATCACCCAGTGAATTATAAGTGAAAAATCTCTGTGCTAGCTAATATATGAGGAACTGGAATCTTGAGGTTCTGATGGTCTCTTAAACCTCCTGGGTTTTACTCTCTTGGATACCACAATGTATTATTCAACCCCAGGAGATTTCTCTGCAGGAGTAAGGTTTCACAGTTAGTACACAAGAACCTAAGTATTTTCTTTCTCTTTTGGTGTTCACATGCAATGTGATTTTTCTTTTCTTTCACCTACATAGTGCTTTATATACAATCAAAATTTGTATAGTTTTTTTCTCACCATGCATATTTACTGGATATTGTTTGTTTGTAGACTATTGAAAGTGTATTCTTAAAAGAAGTTAAAAATTAATACCTGTCATAATCCATCAAAGGCAGGCATAATGTAGTATCCAAAGAAATGAATATGACATTAAAAAAAAACCCTACCTATATTTGAATCTTGACTCTTCAATTTATTAGTGAATTTGTGCAGGTCATTTCACTGTTCTAGAAGTCAGTTTCCTACTCTGTAAAATGGGGATAATAATTTTTTAAAGACAGGCCATCTAGTAGGGCACAAAGAAATTTTAAATAAATGTGATATGTAGACATTTCATAGGACCAAAAGACAATAAAAATAGTAATACAGAGAATGAAATAAAAAAATAAAAAAATTAATAGGAACTTAATGACATGCTGAATGAGTAGATCAAAGAACAAATAGAAACAACATGAAAGAGAATAATCATAATATTTATAACAACTGCAAGCATTTAAATTGCATTACAAAGTTTGTAAAGCACTTTACATGTGTTGTCTCATTTGATCCTTATAACAATAGTGAGAAGTATATGCTATTATTACCCCCATTTTTACAGATTAGAAAAACTGTGGATGGGGAGAGTCTTGCTCAGGTCACATAATGTCTGAGCTAGAATTTGAATGTGGGTCTTCCTGATTCCAGTGTCCTAGTCATTACTCTACTTAGTGATAATGATAACAATTAGAAAACATGCCAAATTTCTGGGGTTCAGTGAATGCAGTCCTCAAAGGAAAAACAAGAAAAAGAGAAGGAAAATCGTCCCTATTTGCAAATGACACAATAAAATTCCAGAGAATTAGTAAAGACACTAATTGAGATAATAGCTTCAATAAAGTACCAAGATACAAAATCAAACCACAGAAATCAACAACATTTCTTTGAAGCAATCACAAAAAATAATAGATTGAGAAATCCCATTCAAAGCAACTACAAAATACAAAAAATATCTGGGAGACAATGTACCTAAGTATAATAATTAAACCATTAGAATTACAAAATACTCTTTAAAGAAATAAAGAACAACTTAAATAATTAGAGAGGTATTCATCATTCATTATATTGGCCACATCAATATGATAAAAAAACTATACTAGCTAAATTAATTTACAGATCGAATACTATACCAAACAAACTACCATGGGAGTATTTTACAGAGCTAGACAAAATAATAACAAAGTTAATTTGGTGGAACAAAAGCCTAAAATATTGAGAGGAATAATGATTTAAAAAGGTAGAAATAAAGGAGGAATATCATTTTATTATATAAAGCAATGATCATTAAAATTATTTGCTGCACATTCAAAAATAGAAAAAATAGATAGCAGTCAGATTGGCTAAACAAGAATCTAAACCTACTGAATAATTCAATCTTTGATAAAATTGAGAACATAAACTATTTAGAGAATGCCTCACTATTTAACAACTAAAGAAAACTGGAAGGAAGTGTGCCAAAAGTTAGATTTAGACCAACATTATATATCATGTGGCATAATCAGCTCAGAATGGATATGGGACCAGAATATAAAATGTCACACCATTAAAAAATTAGAAGAGAATATGATCAGGGACCTTAAACAGCAATAGTTGGGTTACACACTCTATCCAAAGTAAAGATAGAGATGATTGTCATTAGAGGCAGGTAGGTGATGTAGTAAATAGAATCAAAAGAGTTGAGTTTAAATCCAGGCTCAGATGGGCAAAACATTGCTATATTATCCTTATATCTCTGTTGTTGTCTCATATATAAGAAGGATAATATAGCACTTGCTTTTAAGGGTTGTTGTATCAAATGAGAAAGTTTCTCAAATGCTTAGTACAGTGCTTGGCACATAGTAGGTTCTTAATAAAGAGTTTGTTATCTTAAAGCATTTGCACAAGCAATGCAAGAAAAAGAACTGTCAAATGATAGTACAATTTGTGTTAAATATCTGTGATAAGAGTCTGAATTCCAAGGAATACAGAGAAATAACACAAACATATAAAACTAATACAAGCATATAAGAGCTGTTCCCCAAAGAATACATGGTAGAGGGATCTAAGCAAATAGTGCTCAAAAGAATTGCAAACAATTAATAATCATAAGGAAAACTGATTCAAATCAGGAATTCAAAACAAAACAACTTAAAACAAAAAAAAGCTACTTTTTACTTCATATTCATTAAATTTACATAAATGGCAAATTAGAAAGACAGATATACTAATACCCTATGAGCATATTTCTAAAATGATGTAACCATACTGGAAAACAATTTGCAATTATGATCCTAAGGTGGCAAACATGTCAAAAACCCTTTAAACCAGTGATCCCAAATCCCCAAACAAGGTCAAAATAGAAATAAAGACCCCCATACATGGCAAAATATCACTTGTAGAACATTTCGTGGTAGCAAAGAATTGGACACAAAGCACTGACTGATTAATGGTTCAATACATTGTGATGTCTGATTGTAAAAGGCTATTACTATTCTCTTAGAAATAGTGAATATGAAGAATTCAGAGAAGCATAGGAAGATTTTTATGAACTGATACAAGTTGAAATAATCAGAAACAGGGAAAAATATGACTATAACAGTATAAATGGAAAGAGCATCATAAAAAATGCAAACTACTTTAAAGTTTTTGTTATAAGCTATAGTTATAACTTATAACTAAGTTATAAGCTTGTAGTTATAAGCTATAGTTATAAGCTAAAGTTATAAAGTTATAACTTTATAGTTATAAAAATAAGCTATATTATATATATACAAATATATATACAACTATATATAGCAGAATATAGTTATTCTGCTCAGTATTTATCTGAGCAGAAAAAAAGGAAGGAATATATTCAAAATGAATAATCACAAGTATCAATAATATAACATTAAAAATTAAATTATCAATGTAACATGCTTCATAAATAACAGCATTACATAAATATCAATTATTATTATCGAACTTAAATGTTTATTAAGTATACATTATATGCAAGGCACTGTGCCATGGGCTGATGGTATAAAAAGAAAAAAGAAAATTCTTCCCTTCAAGACTTTAAATTCTAATAGTAGATATAACACTATAGAGAATAAAAACATGGAAACTTGAGCAAACAGAACGCCAACAATTTGGGTGTATATGTGAGAAGTAGAACATGTTTCATTGAGATTAAGAATTTTTTTTAAAATGCAGAAATGAATATTGCATATTCTTATTCTTAAAGACCAAACAATCTATAATTATATAATATGATAATATTTCCCCTTGTTGAAGAAGCTCTTCACTGATCCATTTCCACTCCAATTTGTTGGGAGTTTTGATCTGCTCTGTTTACTCAACTTTATTGGTTTGCTCTCCTTAAGTAATTCGGTGGATCCCAGATCCTGAGGTATCACCTTATTAATGCCAAACATTTAGCAAAACTTAGCATAGATACCCAATCAACTTGACATTGCTGCTCAGAACTACTGAACCCAAGAGATCCACCAAGGTTTCTAGTAGTGGGGATTACAAATGTGCATCACTGTGCCTAGTTCAGAGATGAATAAAGAATAATTTTCAGCTTGTACAGCTGCATCAACACAAAAGAAAGCATGTGAAATTTGAGGAAGAATTAGCCGTAGCCTAGTTTGTCTACAATGTATATGAAGGAGAGTAGAATGAAATAAGACTGAAAAGGAAGAATGATAGCAAATTGTGAAAAGTTTTAGATGCTAGATTGGGGAGCTGATATGTGATTCCAGGAGCTACTGAAGATTTTTGAACAAGAAATTAATTGGTGATTCCTTAGAATGATCATTCTGGCAGCCATATATTATAAAGGATATTGTAAAGATTGGAAAGGGAAGAAAGTAGAAGCATAGATCCCAATAAAGAAATTTTTGCAATACTCAGGGCAAAAGGTAATGAATGAATGAACTAGGGTGATGAGTCATACCAGTGATTTAAAAAAAGGGACAGATGGAAAGCATTTATAAAGGTAGAATCCATAAAATTTGATAATCCATAAAACTTTATAATCCATAAGACCTTGTCTATTTGGTGTGGGGATGGGAGCAGGAAGAATTGAGGATGACTGGTTTTGGATCTAGTTGACTATAAAAATGGTGATGACCTCAACAAAAATATGGAAGTATCAAGGCAGATAATCAGTTCTGACTTTGGTATGATAAGCTTGTTTTCCAGGAGGAGATGTCTTCAGGTCATTGGTGAAATGGATTTCGACTTTAGAAGAAAGATTGGGGCAGGGAAAGGAGAAAGATTAGAAAGATTACTTTGAGAATCATATGCATACAGAATCACAGAATTTCACTGTTGGATGGGATTTCAACAACCTCATATAAAAAAAAATGTCTGCAATTACACACTTGACAAATAGTCATCCAATCTTGCTTGAAAACTTTACATTTTTGAATATCTATAATTATTAGAGAGATTTTCCTTGAATTAAGAGTAAATTTGCATTCTAACAACATTGACCCACTACTGATAGATAGTTAATATCTCTGGCCCTTGGTTTCTTTTTCTGTAAAATGAAGGAGGATAAAAAAAAGATAATTTCTTAGAAGTTTTCCAGTCTCAAAGGTCCAGGATTCTAAGATGAAGATATCCAATAAGAATTAAACAAAAAGGAATTGAATAAACAGCACATAGAACTTAGCACAAATATAAGGAAGAACTCTTAAGCATTGAAGAAAGGCATGTATATTATGAATTTCCAAAGAACTCTATGAAAATTTTGTGGGGGGAGAATCTTTTAGGGGCAACTAGCTAGACTGCACAGTGGATAGAGTGCTGGCCCTGGTGTCAGGAGGACCTGAGTTTAAATCTGACTTCAGAAATCTAACACTTCCTAGATGTGTGACTCTGGGCAAGTCCCTTAACCCCAATTGCCTTGGAAAAAAAAAAGAAAAGAAAAAGAAGGGAGATCTCTTAAAACTAGATAGTCTAGTTCTTTGTATAAGGACAGTATTTACTGCTCCTTTTATATTACTGAGAGAAGGGGTACATGAGCAGAAATTATGTTGCCTACACAAAGATACTTATTGAATAAACAAAAGCTAGAAAATACATTAGAATATCTTCCATCTAATTTTTTGTACTTTTATAATTTTGTGATAGTGCCATAGGGGTAATTGAATGCATTCATAGAAATGAATTACATGAATGAATTACATGGCTTTACATGTAAAAATTAAGCACAGAATTTGTGAAGAGTACTGGAGACCCAAGTGGAGAGAAAGAAAAGCAAACTAAAATCTATATAATCCAATTATTTTAAATTATTCAATAATACTATTATCTTCATTATGCTCCTCTTCTTGGCATTTATTTGTCAATCAGAACCATAGTAGTCTAAGTTTGAAAACAAAAAACAGATCTCTCTGCACCAAGAAAAAATACCCAGCAGTCACCTTGATGTTTAGAAATCACATAAGACATTTATGGTACTCCATCCTAGGGATTTTGAATGTTTAGGCATATTATTGGACTCTGCAAATACTTGCTAGATAATAAGCCTTATGAGGACAGAGACTTTCCTACCCAAACTGCAAATAATTATGGCTGATATTTTTATACCCCTTTAAGATTTACAAAGTGCTTTAGTAACTTGCATCTCAATTGATCCTATATAGATTCTATCACTCTATAGGAAATTGGGGCTCAGCACTGGTAACAATCAAAGAGAAGATTTGAATCCACGTCTTTCCTTTATAACACACAGTACCTCTCAAAATTAACTCAGCATTTGGGATTGTAATATGTATGCTATTGGAACTTTACAAATGTCTGTTGGAATACTGCATAGAATAATAATTTAGGACAATTCAAGATGAGGAGATGGCTGCAAATGTAATCCCATATCAGGTCTTACATTCATCTTCTCCGACTCATTCTCTCATTTCAAAACCTAATTGTAGTCATTATCAGGAACTATCATAGAGACACTTGATGCTCATTTTTATTTGCAAAATGTTCTCCAAACAAATCCCCATGTATCTCTAATTTTGTGCATATTTAAAAATAAAACATAATAAACCTAATTTTTTCCAATACATCACTTTGACATTAAGGCATTTCCTTGGTACCCCTTAGGCTTGAGCTATGATAATAGAAAACAGCAGTGTCCTCTGGATATGGGGTGGGGGGAGGGAAGAAGTAGGATAGTACAAATGATTTCCCTCTTTCTACCACCTGGGGAAGGGTAATGAGAGATTGGGCAGATCTTCCTAGCTACAATAAGGCAACATGTTGAGACTTCCTGCCTCTAGCAAGGCATACACTCTGCACAACACTTAGCATACCTAATAAATGTGTCAAGTAATTAGAAGCCTACTTTCTTCGATGACAATCTGCCCAGGTCTCCACAATGAAAACAAAAATCAGTTTTGCTTTCAGGCTTCCCTTTTAGGTTAGAATGGATGTTAAAATAAGGACTAATCTCTGATTTCTTCACCAGGCGGTAGGAAACAGATAAATTATTTTTTTAATTTAAAATTATTTATTTAAACTCATTCAAGATTTCTTTACTTTGTCACCCTTATGTCACAAAGGGTAAACCGTGACAGGTATAACAAGGTTATTAAAATCTTTGGATCTGGGATCCCAAGCTAGAAAGCCAGCTTATCCCTAATGAAGTGAATGCCAGTAGTATTTGTCCTGACTAAGCTTTCCAGAAAGTGAACTAAATCTGTTTCACCTGTGACAGTCGGGGCCTTTCACCAGAGTGGAGAGTTCAATAGGCATAGCTGCCCCTTTGCTACAACTCTAGATTCCAGCCTGGCTGGAAAAATGCACTTTGGCTCACATCATCTATCTCCTGACAGACACCCCATGAGATCTGTTAAGCCATTTAAAAGCAAGTTGTCTTGAAGTAGAGTTTAGAGCTATTTCCCAGCACCCATTCAAGGCTCAGACTGAGGCAACCATGGAAAGACAAACACACACAGAGACCTTCACCATAATGGAATCCCAGAAATATGTCAAGCTTGCTCTTTCTGCATCCAATATTTATACAACTTCTTCTGGGGAAAAATATTTCACATCATCCCTTTGTTTCCAAGCATAGGTTTCTGATTAACCCAGTGATTTGCAGTCACTTTTCCTTTCTTTGTTTAAGGTTTGTATTCCTGAGTCATGCTTCACTATTAAAAAAAGTTGCTCTTATATAGGTCATGATTCTTAATATTTAAATGCACATCATTCTATCCCTCTGGTGCCAAGAGTAGAGGTGCTAACTTACTTGCCTAATTTCCAGAGGTATTGGCTGTTTGGCCCATCCTATTTACAAAATTCCAGTGAGGGGAATTCTTTATTCAATTATCTAAATAATTGTCAAAATAATTATTAAGGAAGTAGAACTCTTTTTGAGATGTTGATCAAAACTCTAGGGCCTTTTAGTTGTTTACAATTAACACTGTCTTTTCTGTATCAGATGCTAAGCAAAACCAGAAAGTCAAAACTCAAAAAGTCAGAGAAGCTTGCCCTTGATACCTTCTTATCTCCCCTGATTGTGTCCCTCCTCTTCTCTTTCAGGACTTCAGGCTGCTCCAGAGCAAACTCAAATGCTCCAGGTACATTTGACTGGACAAAAGTTCCTGATTGTCCATGGGGCACTACCTAGGGAATGTCTCATGCTTTCAAAACTCTTCTTTTCTCTTCTTCGTCTCCACTGTGATCTAATCTAATAGTAACAGAGGAAAACGGTCTGATGCAAAAATTCTACACTGATGCCTTAAAAGTCAATAAGCATTTATCAAGTGCCTGATTTGTGCTAAATGCTAGGGATACAAATACAAAAGTCCTAATTATTGATAATAGTTTAGGGAGATACCATGAAGGCTCTCTACTTTTTTAAAAAGAGAAAAAATGGATATCTAATAATGAAATTTCAGATATCTGATATCTCCTTAAATATTCTATATAAGATACTGCCTACCCTGTTGCTTAACAATAAATAATTTTAATAGCTAATATTTTTATTTATCAATTATCAATCCCATGAGGCAGTTATTATTACTCTCATTCTAAAAGTGAGAAAACCTTCAAAAGTTTAAGTTACTTGCTTGGTATCACAGTGATAATTTGAGGCAGAATTTGAATTCAGGCCTTCAGGGGATGTCCTGAAGAATAATCTAATATGCCACCAATCTTACATCCTATGTATAGATATATACAACATAGATATACACCCATCATCACATGGATATTGGACAAATAATTATTAAGGTTACTTTTCCATTTTGTTTTTCAGATTCTGTTTACTTGGGAAGGTACTTTATTTGAAATAGATTCTATAGGAGTCAGCAATCACTAGACAGGGAATTTAGGGAAATTGACCCTTCACTGAATTTTCCTGCTTTTATGGTCAATTAGAAAATGCCCAAGAATTTGAATGTGTCTTATTTTTGTCCCTCAGCCTCTCCCTCACCTTTTTAAAAATGTTTTATTAATGTCTTTTGTTCTTTACATCCAAGTTATTTCCAGTTATTCTCCTCTCCATCCCTAATTGAATTCTCTCTAATAACAAAGACAAATAAATCAATATTCATTTTATTAAGTGCCTACTATTTTCCAGGGTGTGTATAAAGTATTTAGGGAGGATTAGCACCTCTTGTGTGAGGATTTGCCAAATCCTTTTCAGGATTCTTCATCCACTTTTCATTTAACTCTCATTTGTAGCCCCAAGAAGCTGGAGCATGAGCAGTAGCCACACTTAGGGAAATGCATCACAGAAAATGGGCTAAACCAGGTTGAGGGTAATGACAGACTTCAAACCTATCAATGATTTGGGGGATGAATAGCCCAAGTGTGTGAAGACTTCCCCTTAGGCAGAATGGGCTGAAGAAAACAATTTGTTCCAATTGGCCATGAAGGCAGCTGGAGCAGATACTAGGGAGCCCTTAGCAGTTGGGGAGACATCAAAGATGCCAAGGTCACCTACTGCATCCTGGGTTATCACCAGTCATCCTTACTTTTATCCTGTCACTAGAGTTTAATGACTTTGGACAAGAGAATATGGTGATGACTTTGTGTAACTTCCTCATTTAAATCCAACTCATGTTCCAGCCAAGACATCACCTCATGATGTCAATGATCCTCCTCAAAAATGAAGTAAAAAACAACTCTTTACTGGGCATTGTGCTAAACTAAGGGAAACTAACCAACAAAGCTGTCTTAGGAGTTAGTATCCTCCTTCTTCCCCCAATAGTCTTTAAGATAACCCTAGACTATTATTATGTATACTAAAAAGAAGGATTCATATCAAGGTATTAGTGGAACTGCTAGGTTTGTTCCAATTGTGAGGTTTTCTGTTTCTGTGAATTTTTGAGAATTTAGAAGGGTTTTCAAAGTAAGGCACACTTTTACAAGCTATCCAAAGAATCAGGTAACCAATACCTTCTTTATAGTGCTGTAACAAACAGAGGAATTCAAAATCATTTCACTGCAATATCTTCCCATGGAAAGCAAAACAAGTTTCTTGAAACTCCCAGATCTGTATCATTCTCAACACCTCACAAGACATGAATATTCTTTCTGTTCTTCTCTTAAGCTCCAGCACTGGGACTCTTCTGGAGACAAAAAAAAAAAAAAAAAAAGAAAGAAAGAAAGAAAGAAAAAGAAATCACTGGACAATTAATAAGAGTTGGAAAAAATCTCAGAGATCATCCAATCTGGCTTTCTACACTGAACAGCCTCTCTGGGAAACTTCACCGGACAAAAGCTGTTTCACAACAGACAACCTTTTTATCTTTTCTTTTCCAGACTGTATTCTCAGTTTTTTCCACTGTTCCTTATTTATGACTATTCTCTATATGTATGCTGATCTCATCCCCTTCCATATTCTCCAGAAGATTTCATCTCTAACAATATCTTCCCCCTTTCTTCTTGAACCTCTCCCTTTTGGCTAGTTCCCATTGTCTTGAAATATACCCAACCCTTCACCATCCTTAAAACACCTCCACAAGACTCTACCAGAAGCAACTGGATGGCACAGTGGATGGAGCATGAGGCTTGGAAAGATCCATCTTTCTGAGTTAAAATTCAGCCTATTTGTCTCAGTTTCCTCTTCAGTAAAATAAGGTGGAGAAAGAAATGGCAAACTATTCTAATATCTTTGTCAAGAAAACCCCAAAATGGGATCATGGAGGGCTGGACACAACTGAACAATAAAAACCCTACCATCACCTCAAGTTACCATAAAGCTTAATATATACTCACTGATTGATTAATTTGTGACCCTCTCTGGATATACTTCAGTTTGTGAATGTTTCTTTTAAAATGCAATGCTCCAAATTGAACACAATACTATAATTGTGGTCTAACCACTACAGATTACAGTTAGACTGTTGCCTCTCTTGGTGTTTCTATTAAGGCAAAGTAAGATCTCATTAAGCTTTTGGCTGCCACATCACATTATTGACTCATATTGGATTTTCAGTCAACTAAAACATTTGTCTTTTTTTTTTTACATTAACTGCTGTTGTCACATCTTGCCTATGATGTACTCTTATAATTAAGGTTTTGATTCTCTCAAAATTTTAAGAACTTAATCCTTACTTCATAATAAGTCATTTCATATTTTCACCCTACTGAAATTTCATCTGAACTACAAGCTATACTTCCCAGCTTTGTATGACAGACAAATCTGATAAGCATGTCATCTCTCTTTTCTATCTTATAAAATAGTATTGAATGAATCAGGAGCTAAGACAGAGCCTTAGAAAGAGATTTCCCTCCAAGTTGACAATGAGACTTTAATCAACAGTCTTTGAACAGGATCATTCAATCATCTATCTACATACCCACTTTACAATTGTCACAGACCTCACAATTCTTTACCATGTTCACGAGAATGAATATCATAACAAAGATGAAGCATGAGTAGAAGGGGAAAACATGAACAGTTGTATTCCTTTGCTTGATGGTAAGAGGTTCTGTTGTATTAATCTTATGGATGGGATTTAATGGCTGATTTGTTTTTTTTTTCTTAATACCACCTACCAGAGTTCTCCTCCTTTTTGTCTCTGCTGTTCCTTTACTTTACTGCCAATTTAGGGCTATGCTGTAAAAGTATTGCAATGAAATAAAAATGGTCGATCAGATATCACTGTGAGAGCAGCAGGGAAATAGCAAAGTATAGAAAAGCAGAGATAGACTGCATACAAAATTTATGTTTTAATCTAAACATGTTTTGGATATACTCTACTTTGAGTAGAGAGGATGTGACTTATTTAATTTAAGTCTTGGACTCAAATTCAAGCCTTTGATTTGAATTCTGCAATAAAATACACACAGACTATTTGGTTGATAA
This sequence comes from Sarcophilus harrisii, assembly GCF_902635505.1. Taxonomy (NCBI): domain Eukaryota; kingdom Metazoa; phylum Chordata; class Mammalia; order Dasyuromorphia; family Dasyuridae; genus Sarcophilus; species Sarcophilus harrisii. The sequence continues at coordinate 528,646,521 of NC_045426.1, read as the reverse complement.
CTAATAAGGGAAATCACAGTAGCGAACAAGGAGGGGTTTTATGTTTTTTGTGTAAATAACACATCAAACTTTAAAAAAGAAACAGTCCATTTAGACTAGCTTACATCAAAATAAATTACTTTTTACATTTGTCTTCAGGGGAAATTTTTTAAAATTGAAAATAAGTCATTGATTTTGTCTTTTTTAGAGTTGATACAAGTAGTAACCTGGAAAATTCTTGTCTCTGATAGATATTGTGGTCCCTGATCACAGGGATTTAGTGACAATTCACTATAATGGGCAGCTAGGCGGTATACTGGATAGAATGCCAGGCCTGGAGTCAGGAAGACTAGTTCAAATTGAGCCTTAGATACCTATTACCTGTGTGACCTGGAACACTTAACCTCTGTTTGCCTCAATTTCCTCATCTGTAAAAATGAGCTGGAGAAGGAAATGGAAGACCACTCTACTATTTTTGCCAAGAAAATCTCAAATGGGGTCACAAAGCGTTGGATATGACCAAAACAAGTTAACAACAACAACCATCATTGTAACACTACTTTCAACAAATACAGCACAAAAGTTCCCACTTCTTATGTACTTTCTGTAAAACATTGTTTTGGTCATTAAAAAAAAAATTACACCTAAATATAGAATGAGAAAAGGGGAAAATATTGCCAAGTACATAGGAGACCCTAAGAAAAGATTCAATATGAAACAATAAATTTCCATTTCAAGAAAATCTGTATAATAAATACTACACATTGTTTAAAAAGCTACTCAATTTTACCTTGCTTCCTTGCTGGTGTTCCTTTGTTCTCTTCTGAGCACTTTTCACATTATTTTTTTCTCTCCCTCCCCCTTCCCAGCCTAAAGAAGGTTAAAATTAAGTGTATATATGTGTGTGTGTGTGTGTGTATGTGTGTGTGTGTATGTGTGTGTGTGTGTATACACACACATACCAATTCATACACATATATGTAAGACTATACTATGCTTATTTCCTATTATGTTTTCCTGAAGGTGGATAGCATCTTCCTCCATAAGTCTAGGTTTTCATGTTTTTTTCAAATCAACCAGCTTCCTACAAGACAGCAATATTTCTTTCTTCCTTCAATGGATCTTAGAAGTTAATTTTGGAATTTATAATAGTCATAATGACTTGGCTACTAAAGTTATTGTTAAAATAATATTGTTGTTATTATATACAATGGTCCTGCTCATTTCACTCTTCATTATTTTATAAAAGTTTCTCCATACTTTTCTATAAGCATTGAACTCATCATTTCTTATTGCAGAGTAATATTCCATCATGAACATATACCACAATTTGTTTAGCCATTTCACAATTCATGGTCATCCTTGCAATTTCCAGCTCTTGGCTACTACAAAGAGAGTTAATATATGTGTGTGTGTGTGTTGTACGTGTATACATATTTAGATATAGATATAGATATGAATATATAGGTTCTTTTTCATTTTTTCTAATCATCTTGAGAAACAGACATAATAATATTATTACTGAGTCAAAGGGTATAGACAGTTTAATAACTTTTGGGGCCTAATTCCAAATTTCTTTCCAAAATGGTTAGATTATCTCAAAGATCCAGCAACAATAAATTATGATCTCAATTTTTCCATATTCCCTCCAACATTTGTCATTTTCTCTTTCTACCATTTTTAACAATATGCTAGGTGTAAAGTTGTTTTTATTTGCATTTCTCTAATCAATAATAATTTCATGTGATTATAAATTGTTTTGGTTTTTTCATCAGAAAACTGCCTATTCTTTTGACTAATTATCAACTGGGGAATAACATTTTCATAGATTTGACAAAGTTCTGTATATATTTGAAATATGAGACTTTTATCTGAGAAATTGTCTATAAAAATTTGTTCCAAGTTTTATGCTTTCCATCTGATCTTTGCTATGTGTGTTTTATTTATTTATTTATTTATTTTATTTAATAGCCTTTTATTTACAGGATATATACATGGGTAACTTTACAGCATTAACAATTGCCAAACCTCTTGTTCCAATTTTTCACCTCTTACCCCCCCACCCCCTCCCCTAGATGGCAGGATGACCAGTAGATGTTAAATATATTAAAATATAAATTAGATTGTGTGTTTTATTTTGTACAAAACCTTTTTAATTTTTTTTTAAATTGCCCATCTCGCAACACTATTTCTTGCTTGTTCATAAATTGTCCATTTACCCATAAGTCTGTTAGGTGATATGTTTCATGTTCTTGAAACTTTCTTGTAATAACTCCCTTTATATCTAGGTCATTTTGACCTTATCTTGATAAATGGTATAAGATACTTGTCTATGCCCAGCTTCTACCATACTGCTTTCCAGTGTTCCTAATAATTTTTACCAATAATGAATTCTTATCCCCAAAACTTAAGTCTTTGCACTTGTCAAACACTGGGTAACTATAATTGCTTGCAGCTGTAGATTGTATGTCAGCTCTGTTCCATTGATCAACTTTCTATTTCTTAGCCAGTACCAGATAGTTTTGATAATTAACTGCCTTATAAGTTCTGGTATTACTAAATTTCCATCCCTTTACATTTTTTCCTATTACGTCCTTTGATGTTCTTGACTCTTTGTTCTTCCAAATGAATTTTATTATTTTTATTTCTAGTTCCAGAAAATAACATTTTGGTAATTTTATTGGGATGACATTGAATATGTAGATTAATTTTGGTAAAATTGTCACTTTTTACTGTATTGGTCCTATTTGTGTACAAATTTTTTTATAGTTTTGTTTATATAAATCCAGGATTTGTTTATTGTCAAATATTTTATACTATCTAGACATATTTTAATTTGGGTATCTCTGGCTATCTCCTCCTGCAGAATCTTGTTAGTAATATACAGGAATACTGATTATCTATATGGGTATACTTTATATTGTGCTACTTTGCTGAAATTATCATTTCAATTAACTTTTTAGTTGAATCTTTAGAATTTTCCAACATATCAGCATATTATCCACAAAAGAGATAATTTTATTTCTTTTTTTTTTCTTATTGCTATTGCTATGATCTCCAATATAATATTGACGATATTAGGCATCTTTGTTTTCATATCTGATCTTCCTGAGAAGACTTTGTTTATCCTCATTATAAATAATGCATGATAATGATTTTAGGTAAATTCTTTTTATCAGTTTTAGAAAAGTCCATTTATGTCTATACTTTAAAGTGTTTTTTTAATAGAAATGAATGATATTCTTTGTCAAATACTTTTTCTGTATCTATTGATATATGATTTTTATTATTTTTGTTATTATATAATCAATAATCTTTATAATATATTGCTGTAATCTTTAAGCTAGTATTTTATTTAGGATTTTTGCATAAATAATCATTAATGAAGTTGGTTTAAAATATTCTTCCTCTATTTCTACTTTTCTCAGTTTAGGTATCAGTATCATATTTATGTCAGAAAAAGAGTATGTAGGACCCCTTCTTTACCTATTATTTCAGATAATTTATTTAATATTGGAATTAGTTGGTCTTTAAATCTTTGATAAAATTCACTTTTAAATCCATCTGATTCTGATGGGGTTTTTTTGTAAGCTCATTTATAGCCTATTCAATTTTTTTTCTAAAATAAGTCTATTTAGATATCCTATTTCCTCTTCTGTAAGCTAAGCAATTTGTCTTTTTGTATATATTCTTCCATTTCACATAAATTTTAAAATTTATTAGCATATAATTTGGCAAGATAACTCCATATAATTGCTTTGATTTCATTTTCTTTAGGGGTATAATCACCCTTTTCACTTTTAATACTAATAATTTGGTTTTCTTTTCTCTTTATAAAAGTTATATTAACCAATGGTTTCACTATTTTCTTGAATTTTTTTCATAATTCCAAGTCCTTGTTTCATTGATTAATTCAGTAGTTTTCTTATACTCAATTTATTAATTTAATCTTTAATTTTTATCTTTTCCAATTTAGTGTTTAATTGGGGATTTTTAATTTGTTCTTTTTCTAATATTGTTTTAAAAACTTATATTCAGTTCATTAGCTTGCTCTTTTTCTTTTTTATTGATATAAGCAGTTAGGGATATAAATTTTCCTCTGCTTACTGCTTTGACTATATTTCATAGGTTTTCAGATGCTGTTTCATTATTGTCATTCTGTAATGAATTTACTGATTGTTTCTATTATTTGAAACTCATACATTCTTTAAGATTAGATTGTTTAATCTCCAATTTTTTTCTATGTTTCCATGATCCTTTATTAAATATAATTTTAGTGCATTTTGGTCTATAAAGGAAATGTTTAATATTTCAGTTTTTTTGTTTTTAGCTATAAAATATTTTTGTGCTAATATAACGTCAGTCTTTGTAAAGGTACCATGCAGTACTGGGGAAAAGATATATTACTTTCTATTTCCATTCAGTTCTTTCCATATATCTATCATATCTAGTTTATCTAAAATTTTATTCACTTCCTTAATTTCCTTATTTATTTTTTCATTAGATTTGTCCAGTTCTGAGGATGCAAGATCAAAGTTCCCATTATATATTACTACTACTATATCTACCTGTAATTCATTTAACTCTTCTTTTAAAAATTTAGATACTATGGTATTTGGTGCATAAAAGTTTAGTATTGATAATGCTTCAATATCTATGGTATCTTTTATCATAATGTAATTTCCCTGTTTTATCTTTTTTAATTAAATCTATTTTAGCTTTGACTTTAATATTTTTTGCCATTCCTGCTTTTTTTTTTTTTTTTTTTTGCATTGGGTGAGACATAATGCATTCTACTCTAGAATGTTTATGTTTAACTCTGTGTTTCTTTCATTTTTAAATATGTTTCTTATGAGGAGCATATTATTGTAGTCTTGATTTCTAATATATTCTGCTATCTCTGTTTTATCGGTGAATTATCCCATTTACATGCAAAGTTATAATTACTATTTTGTGTATTTACCTCTATATAATTTTTTCCTCATTATTGTCCTTCTTGGCTTCTGTTTTTACCCTATTCTTCCTGTAGTTTATTCTAATCACTATCTCTCTATTCCATACCCTTTAAGAGAATCTTTCCCTTATCCTCTCCCCTTATCCTTCTTTTCCTTATTTTATCCACTACTCTAAGAGAAAGACCCTTTTCTTCTTCCATACTCACCTAAATCTTAATCTGTATACCCTTCTGTAGCTCTCCTCTCCCTTATCCTGTTCCTTCACCCTCTTATTTCTTTATAAATTTAGAAGATTTTTATACACTTGCAGATGTATATATTGTTCCATCTTTAACCCAGATATGAGAGTATGGTTTCAGCACTACCAGCCTTCTACCTCTAGCTGATTTGTTTGTTTCAGTTCTTCCTCTCATGCTTCATTTATAAGAGATAATTCCTCTTTTTACCTTTTTCTATACAATTTTGTTTTTTAGAATTCTAAATTCTACTGAATTTAGAATCATACCAAATTCTTCCCTACAATTACCAATGACAATCTTAAGTATATGGTTTAATTTCCATATATAAGAACTAAACAGTTTGCCCTTTTTGAATCTTTTGCAATTGGGTCTTTGATATTTACTTTATATTTTTATTGGATTTTATATGTCAGATTTTCATTAAGTTCTGGTCTTTTTGTGGCAAAATCCTGAAAGTTTGTTAATTCATTGAATATCCTTTCTCCCCACCCCCACCCCCTCAGGATTATACTTGGCTTCGCTAAGTAAGTTAATTTTTGGCTGCAACTCCAGTTCTTTAGCTCTTCAGTACATAGTGTTTCAAGACCTGCAGGGGTTTTTTTGTATAGCACCTGCTAAATTTTATGTAATTCGGAATTAGGGGTTTTTTTGGTTGTGCATAATATTTTCTCTTTAACTTGAGGTTTTTGGTTATGATGTTCTTGTAGGTTTTCATCCTGAGATCTCTTTCAGGTAGTGATTAATGGATTTTTTTTCTTTTCTGTTTCTACTTTCGCCTCTTATTATAAAACTTCAGGACATTTTTCTTTAATTATTTCTTGCATTATTGTATCAAGATTCTGTTTTTATTATAGCTTTATTGTAATCCAATTATTCTTGGATTTCTTCTCCAGATCTGTTATTGATCTGTCCATTCTCCTCTTTTTTTGCTTCTTTTTGTTTTATTATTTCTTATAATATCATTCATTTCTCTTGCCCAATTCTGGTTTTCAAGGAGTTGCTTTCTACTTTAAGATTCTTGATCTCCAATCTGAAAAAAATGGGCAGCTAAGTGAAGCAGTGGATAAAGCATCAGCTCTGTAGTCAGAAGGAACTGAGTTGAAGTCTGGTCTCAGATGCTGGACACTTATAAGCTGTATGACCTGGGAAAGTCATTTAACCCTGACTGTCTCACCAAAAAAAAAAAAAAAAAAAAAAAAAAAAAAAAAGGTTCTGTATCTCCTTTTCTAATTGGTTGATTTTCTTGGTTTTCTTGGGTTGTTCCTTTTTTTTTTCTTTCTAAATTTAGAAGTATCTAAAATCAGTCTCTCACTTGATTTTTAAAATCCTTTTAAAATTCTTCCAAGAACTCCTTTTGGGGAGATAAGCATTTAACATTCCTCTTTGGAGTAAGAGGCTTTTTTTTTTTCATTCAGTATCTTCCTCTAAAAATGAACCTTGGTCTTCTCTATTCCCATAGTAGTTGTCTGTGGTTGGATTTTTTTTTCTCCTTTGCTCATTTTTTTAGCAGCTTGTTATTATAATCATCTCTGGATATGAAGTATAAGCGATCATGCCTCTGTCTTGAGGTCCTTCTTCCCATTATCTTTTGGGTTTTGTCTAGGCTTAACCTTCACACTTCTTTCCCCCTCCAAGCCAGACCTAAGGGTCTTAAACACACTATGCTGGAAACGTTCTTGCTCCCTAAGGACTCTCCAGTGGCTATAATCTCCACTTCTCCCCTCTGGCTAGAAACTAAAACCGAGACTTAAGCTATCCTGTAAATGCTCACAGTCTGAAGTATCCCTGCCCACTGCTGCTCAATATACTGGGCATGTGCTGCTGCTTCTCACTGTCAGCCAAAGTCCAGACAGCTCTCAGCAGCACAGCTGAGTCTGGTATCCCTTCAATCTTCTCCTGCTCAGATGTTTGACTCCTATACTATCTGTGAGGTAAGAAATCTTGAGGCTGAAACTGAGGCTCTCTCTCAATCCAGCAGTCCCCACATTTTATTTTGTTTGTTATTTCAGTGGAGATAACCTGGAGGTGTTTGCAGTTAATTCAGACTCAAGTTCTGTCCTGTGGTCTTGCCTCTGCTCTTCTCCAGTTGTTTTGATAGAAATACTACTCTGCCCCAATTCTTGTTTATTTTATTCTAAAGAGACTCTATTTTTTCTTGTTTCTGAGGGAAATATGGAAAGTTTGGAATTTTCTAACCTTCTCCACCATCTTCCCAACATCCTCTTCCTTAAAAACATTTTTATATATTTTCTTTTTTTATTTTGACCTAAATAAACACAAATATTTCAATATACAAAGAAAAACAGGACAGAGAATTATATTTGAAACTATTAAGTAAGCTTTGTTCTTTAATAGTGATCATTAAACTCAGGACCTATATGAACACAATGACAAAACACCTTCCAAACATAGTCTGATCTAAACAACTGGAAAAATATCAGTTGTTCATGGGTAGTTTGAGCTAGCATAATAAATATGAAAATCCTACCTAAATTAATCTACTTGTTTAGTGACATACCAAACAAATGGACAAAAATTATTTTATAGAGCTATGAAAAATAATAACAAAATTATATTTTTTTTACAAAGACACAGTTTTACAAAGATAGTTTTCAATATTCATTTTTATTATAGCTTTTTATTTACAAGATACAGGTATGGGTAATTTTTCAGCATTGACAATTGCAAAACCTTTTCTTCCAATTTTTCCCCTGCTTCCCCCCACCCTCTCACCCCAAATGGCAGATAGACCAATACATGTAAAATATGTTAAAGTATATGTTAAATACAATATATGTATACATATCCATACAGTTATTTTGCTGCACAAGAGGAATTAGACTTTGTAATAATGTACAACTAATCTGTGAAGGAAATCAAAAATGCAGGCGGACAAAAATAGAGGGATTGGGAATGCTATGTAGTGGTTCAGACTCATTTCCCAGAGTTCTTTTGCTGGATGTAGCTGGTTCTACTCATTACTAAACAATTGAAATTCCTAAATTTAGTTCATTTGGTTCATCTCCTTGTTGAAGAGAGCCACATCTGTCAGAGTTGATCATCATATAGTATTGTTGTTGAAGTGTATAATGATATCCTGGTCCTGCTCATTTCATGTAAGTCTCTCCAGGCCTTTCTGAAATCATCCTGCTGATCATTTCTTATAGAACAATAATATTCCATAACATTCATATACCATAATTTATTCAACCATTCTCCAATTGATGGGCATCCACTCAATTTCCAGTTTCTAGCCACTACAAAGAGGGCTGCTGCAAACATTCTTGCACATACAGGTCCCTTTCCCTTCTTTAAGATCACTTTGGGATATAAGCCCAGCGTAACACTGCTGGATCAAAGGGTATGCACAGTTTGATAACTTTTTGAGCATAGTTCCAAATTGCTCTCCAGAATGGTTGGATGTATTCACAATTCCACCAACAATGTATCAGTGTCCCAGTTTTCCCACATCCCCTCCAACATTGCGCATTATCTTTCCCTGTCATTCTAGCCAATGTGACAGGTGTGTAATAGTATCTCAGAATTATCTTAATTTGCATTAATTACAAGATATATGCATGGGTAATTTTTCAGCAATGACAATTGCAAAACCTTTTCTTCCAATTTTTCCTCTCCTTCCCCTGATTAATAATGACTTGGAACATCTTTTCATATGGCTAGAAATAGTTTCAATTTCTTCATCTGAGAATTATCTTGTTTATATCCTTTGTCAATTCTCTTTATATTTTGGAAATGAGGCCTTTATCAGAACCTTTGACTGGAAAAATGTTTTCCCAGTTTATTGCTTCCCTTTTAATGTTGTCTGCATTAGTTTTGTTTGTACAAAAACTTTTCAATTTGATATAATCAAAATTTTCTATTTTGTAGTCAATAATGATCTCTAGTTCTTCTTTGGTCACAAATTCCTTCCTCCTCCACAGGCCTGAAAGGTAAATTATCCTATGTTCTTCTAATTTATTTATAATCTCATTCTTTATGCCTAGATCATGAACCCATTTTGCCCTTATTGTGGTGTAAGGTGTTAAGTGTGGTTCGATGCCTAGTTTCTACCATACTAATTTCCAATTTTCCCAGCAGTTTTTGTCAAACAGTGAATTCTTATCCCCAAAGCTGGGGTCTTTGGTTTGTCAAACACAAAATTATTAAAGTTACTGGCAATTTTGTCTTGTGAACCTAACCTATTCCACTGATCAACTAGTCTATTTCTTAGCCAATACCAAATGGTTTTGGTAACCACTGATTTATAATATAATTTTAGATCTGGTAACAGCTAGGTCACCTTCATTTGATTTTTTTTTTCATTAGTTCCCTTGAAAGTCTTAACCTTTGTTCTTCCAGATGAATTTTGTTATTTTTTCTAGGTCATTAAAATAGTTTCTTGGAAGTCTTATTGGTATAGCACTAAATAAATAGATTAGTTTAGGTAGTATTGTCATCTTTATTATATTTGCTCACCCTATCCAAGATCATTTAATATTTTTCCAAATGGTTACATCTGACTTTATTTGTGTGAAAAGTGTTTTATAGTTTTGCTCATATAGTCTAAGATGTACCTAAGAGTACCTTTGAGTTGTTTTAATTTGTACTTCTCCAATCAACAATGCTTTAGAACATTTTTATATGAGTATAAATAATTTTCCCTTGGCAGATAGATTCCCAAATATTTTATACTATTGGTAGTTACTTTAAATGGAATTTCTCTTTGTAACTCTAACTGTTGCATTTTGTTAGTGATATATAAGAATGCTGATGACTTATGTGGGTTTATTTTTTATCCTGCAACTTTGCTAAAAGTGTGGATTATTTCTAATAGCTTTTTAGTAGAATCTCTGGAGTTCTCTTAAGTATATCATCATATCATCTGCAAAGACTGATAATTTGTTATCCTCATTACCTATTCTAATTCCTTTAATCTCTTTCTTAACTCTTACTGCCAAAGTAGTAATGGTGATAGTGGGCAACCTTGTCTCACTCCTGATCTTATTGGGAATGGTTCCAGTTTATCCCCATTACATATGATCCTTACTGATAGTTTTAAATAGATGCTACTGATTATTTTAAGGAAAAGTCCATTTATTCCTATACTCTCAAGTGTTGTACAATAATTTTAAACATTTCCATATTTGTCATGTTGTGAAAAAATTAGAACACAAGGGGGAAAAACACAAAAAAGAAAAAGCAAACAAAAAAAAGTAAGATAGTGTGCTTAGATCTGTATTCATTCTCCATAATTCTTTATCTGGATGCAATTGGCATTTTTCATCCCAAGTCCTTTGCTATTATCTTGGATCACTGCATTGCTGAGAAGAGCTAAAAGTCTATCATAGTTGATCATCAGTTCATATAAGTCTTTCCAGGCTTTTCTGAAATTAACATGCTTATCATTTCTTATGTGTTCCATATAATGGAATGTTATTCAGTTACATTCATATATTATGACTTCTTTAGCCATTTCCCAACTGATGGGAATACACTTAATTTCCAGTTCCTTGTCACTAGAAAAAGAGTTGCTACAAACATTTTTGCACATGTGGGTCCTTTTGCCTTTTCTATATTCTCTTTGGGATACAGACCCAGTAGTGACACTCTTGATCAAAGAGTATACAGAGTTTTATAGCCCTTTGGGCATAGTTCCCAATTGTTCTCCAAAATGGTTGGATCAGTTCACAACTTTACCAACAATGATTAGTGTCCCAGTTTTCCCACATTCTCCACAACATTGGTCATTATCTTTTCCTGTCATCTTAGACAAACTGATAGGTGTGAGTATCTTAGAGTTGTTTTAATTTGTACTTCTCCAATCAACAATGCTTTAGAACATTTTTATATAACTTCATTTGAAAATTGTTCATATTCTTTGACCATTTATCTATTGGGGAATGACTTGTGTTCTTATAAATTTAACTCAATTCTCTATATGTTTTAGAAATGCAGTCTTTATCAGAAATACTGGTTGCAAAATTGTTTCCTAGATTTCTGGGTCTCTTCTAATCTTGGCTGCATTTGTTTTGTTAGTGTAAAACCTTTTAAATTTAATGTAATCAAAATTATCCATTTTGCATTTCAAAATGTTTTCTAGCTCTTCTTTGGCCATAAATTCTTCCATTCTTTAAACATCTGATAGATAAACTATCCTTTGCTCTCCTAAATTTGCCTATACTATCACCCTTTATGCTAAATCATGTACCCATTTTCACCTTATATGCATTGTGAAATGTAGGTCTATGCCAAATTTTTAACATATTATTTTCCAATGTTCCCAGCAATTTTTGTCAAGTAATAAGTTCTTATTCCAGAATCTGGAGTTTTTGGATTTATCAAACAGTAGATCAATATGTTGATTATTGTGTCATGATATGTAATCTATTCCACTAATCCATTGGTCTAATTCTTAGCCAGTAAAAGATGGTTTTGATGACTGCTACTTTGTGAAAGAGTTTTACATCTGGTACATCATTTGCATTTTTTCCATTAATTCCCTTGATATTCTTAACCTTATCTTTCTCCAAATGAATTTTGTTATTATTTTTTCTAGCTCTGTAAATTAATTTTTGACAGTTTGATTGGTATGATCCTGAGTAAGTAGACTAATTTAGGTAGAATTGCCAATTTTATTATATTAGCTCATCCTACCCAGGAGTAATTGATATTTTTCTAGTTATTTAGATCTGACTTTATTTGTGTAAAAAGTGTTTTGTAATTGTGTTCATATAGTTCCTGAGTTTGACTTGGAAAGTAGACTCCCAAATATTTTATATTATCTATAGTTATTTTGAGTAGGACTTCTTTCTTTATTCCTTGCTGCTGGGCTTTGTTGGTAACTTAAAAATATTGATCATTATTTGATACTATGTGATAATACAGGGTACCCTGAAGAAGTACAGATGACAAATGGTGATCTTAAGATAGAATATTTAAAGCTTTGAAGGCAGCATTGTGAGTTTTATAAGTTGGATATGACTACACCCCTTGTGTGGTCATTGGAAGCATCCTATATCTACTATAATGCTTCTTGGAAGACAAACATTGCTGTGGTTCTCTGGTAGACAAAGACCTGAAGAGAAGTAAATATAGTGCAGAATCAAAAATTAGATGAAAATATAAATTCCCGGTGTCACAAAATGTATCCTGTTTTAAGTATTAATCTCCTGGCAGAGCATACTAGTAATTATGTTACCTCTTCATGCTTAAATTTTTGTAGTTTGTGCTTGTAAGGCATTTATATGTTTATAATTTCTTTTGTATGGAGGAAATAAATATCATATCCTGAAACAAAAAAAAATGCTGATAATTTGTGTAAGTTTATTTTATATTTGCTAAAATTATTAATTACTTTGAGTAGTTTTTTGGTTCGTTCTCTAAGTATGCTATCATATCATTTACAAAGAGGGATAGTTTTGTTTCCTCATTGCCTATTCTAATTCCTTCTGTTTCTTTTTCTTTTCTTATTGCTAGAGCCAAAATTTCTAGCACAATATTGAATAATAATGGTGATAATGGGCAACCTTGTTTCACCCTTGATCTTATTGGAAATGCTTCTAGTATTCCATTACATACAATGCTTGCTGATGATATATTTAATATCATCATTATCATTTTAAGAAAAATTTTATTATTCCTATTCTCTCTAGAATTTTGAATAGCCATCAATGCTGTATTTTGTCAAAAACTTTCTACATCTATTGAGATTATCATATGCTTTCTGTTAGTTTTGTTATTGATATAGTCAATTATGTAATAGTTTTCCTTATATTTAACCAACTCTGCATTCCTGGTATAAATCCTAATTGATCATAGTGTATTCTCCAGCTTATAAACTGGTGTAATCTCTTTGCTAATGTTTTATTTAAATTTTTTGTTTCAATATTCATTAGAGAGATTGGTTTATAATTTTTTTTCCTGTTTTGGTCCTTTCTGGTTTAGGTATCAGCCCCATATTAGGTATCAGTTTTCAATTCATGGAAGGAATTTGGTAGGGCTACTTTTTTTGCTATTTTTCTAATAGTTTATATAGTACTGGAATTAATTATTCTTTAAATGTTTGGTAGAATTTCCTTGTAAATCCATGTGGCCCTGGAGATTTTTTCTTAAGGAGTTCATTGATGGCTTATTTAATTTCTTTTTCTAAAATGAAGTTGTTTAAGTATTTTATTTCCTCTTTTGTTAATCTATGCAATTTATATTTCTGTAAATATTCATCCATTTCAATTAAATTATCAGATTTGCTAGCATACAGTTGGGCAAAATAGCTCCTGATTATGCTTTAATTTTTTTTTCATTGGTAGCAAATTAATCTTATTCATTTTTGATGCTGGTAATATGTTTTTTTCTAAAAGCAAAGATTTATCTCTTTTATTATTTTTTTCCATAAAACCAAGTCTTAGTTTTATTAATTAGTTCAATAATTTTCTTACTTTCAATTTCATTAATATCTCTTTAGATTATCAAAATTTTTAATTTGGTATTTAATTGGGGTTTTAATTTGTTCTTTTTCTAGCTTTTTAAAAAAATTTCATCCCCAATTCACTGAACTCCTTTTTCTCTATTTTATTCATATAAGTATGTAGAGCTATGAAATTTCCCCTAAAAATTCTTTAGCTGCATCCCATAAGTTTTAGTATTGTCTCACTATTGTCAGTCTCTTGGATGAAGTTATTGATTGTTTCTATGATTTGTTGTTTGACTCACTCATTCTTTAGGATTAGATTGTTTAATTTCCAACTGGTTTTTAATCTATCTTTCCCTGGCTCTTTATTTAATGCAATTTTTATTACATTGTGTTGTGAAAAGGATTCATTTACCATTTCTACATTTTCTACATTGTGGGGTTTTATGCTCTAATAAATGGCCAAATTTTGTGTGGGTGGCATGTATTACTGAAAAAAAAAACAGTATATTCCTTTCTATTCCTATTCATTTTTCTTCAGAGGTCTATCATATTTATGTTTTCTAAGATTCTATTAATTTCCATAATTTTTTTCTTATTTACTTTGTGTTTAGATTTATCTAATTCTAAGAAGGGGAGGCTGAGATTCCTCACTACTATAGTTATGCTAGCTATCTTTTCCTGTAACTGGCTTTTTTCTCTAAAAATTTAGATGCTGTACCACTTGGTTCATATATATTTAGTATCAATACCATTTCATTATCTATGGTACCATTTAACAAAATGTAGCTTCCTTCCTTATCTCTTTTAATTAAATCTATTTATGCTTTTGCTTTATCTGAGTTCAAAATTGCTACCCCTGTTTTTTTGTTTTGTTTTGTTTTTTTTGCTTTAGCTGAAGCACAATAAATTCTGCTCCAGCCTTTTACCCTCACTCTGTATGTATCTCTCGGTTCCAAATGTATTTCTTGTAAACAACATATTGTAAGATTCTGTTTTTTAATCCATTCTATTTGCTTTCATTTTATGGGAAGAGTTCATGCCATTCACATTCATAATTATGATTGCCAACTATGTATTTCCTTCCATCTTATTTTCTCCCCTGTATATACATTTCTCTCTTTCTATCCTGTCCCTCCTAAATAATATTTTGTTCCTAACCAATCCTGCACTCTACCTGACCTAACTTCCATCACTCCTCCTTTCTTCTTTTACCTTTTTCTCCAAGTGTTTGTGTTCTCCCTTCTTCCCAGTCTCTCTCTTTTCTTTTTCCTTTCTCCTCCTACCTCTTTATAGGATAAGATAAATTTCTATACTTAACTGAATGTGTATGTTATTCCCTCTTTGAGCTCGAATGGTTGAGATTAACCTTCAGATAATGCTCATCTCCCTCCCTTTTCCCCTCTTCTCTAATTATATCATTTTACCTCCCCTTTCCTCTTTTCCCAGTACAATCCTTTTTCCATCCCTTAATGTCTTTTTCTTTAAAATCGTCACATATACCGACATCCTCTAATGACTTGTATTCTTATGAATTTGACTCAATTCTCTTTATATTTTAGAAACTGGACCTTTAATAACAAAATTTACCTGGAAAATCAAAAGGTCAAGAATATCAAGGGAATTAATGAAGAAAAATGCAAAGGAAGGTTACCTAACCATACCAGATTTAAAAAGTATGTTATAAAGCAATAGTCACATAAAATCATTTGGTACTAGCTAAGAAATAATAATAGATCATGGATTCAATTAGTTATTCAAGACACAATAATAATGACTTTAATAACCTACTGTTTGATAAACCCAGAGACTCCAACTGCTGGAATAAGTATTTACTATTTGACAAAATTGCTGGGAAAATTAGAAAATAATATGGCAGAAACTAGGCATGGACCAATATCTTACACCCTATATATCAATATAAGATTGAAATGGGTTCATGATTTAGACGTGAAGGGTAATGCTATAGACAAATTAGGAGAGCTAGGGTTAGTTTACCTATCAGATCCTTGGAGAAAGGAGGAATTTATGACCAAACAAGAAATAGAGAATACTATGAAATAAAAAAGGGATAATTTTGATTACATTAAAAAGATTTTACGCTAATAAAACCAGTGTAGCCAAGATTAGAAGAAAATCGGAAATCTGGGAAATAATTTTACAGCCAGTATTTCTGATAAAGGCTTCACTTCCAAAATACATAGAGAACTGAGTCAAGTTTATAAGAATATATGTCATTCCCCAATAGAGAAATAGCCAAAAGATATGAACAATTTTCAGATGAAGAAATTAAAACCATTTATGCTCATATAAAAAAAATTCTCTAAAGCATTATTGATTAGAGAAGTACAAATTAAAGCAACTCTGAGATATCATCTTATACCTATCAGATTGGCTAAGATGACAAGAAAAGATAATGACAAATGTAGGGTTTGTGGGAAAACTGGGACACTAATACACTGTTGTAATTGTGAACTGATCCAATCATTCTAGAGAACAATTTGGAATTATGCCCAAAGGGCTATAAAACTGTGTATACCCTTTGATCCAGCAGTGTCTCAACTAGGTCTGAATCCCAAAGAGCACATAGAAAAGGCAAAAGGACCCACATGTGCAAAAATGTT